>NW_026619538.1:0-7907 GCF_000801105.2 Raphanus sativus | reverse complement strand
TCTTCACCGATTACTGTAACTTCAAGAAGTGAAAGACACGACGGTTGTTGACCCGGAGTTCACCGCACTCTTCCGTTAACGAGGAAGAGCCGCTATATCTCTCCGGAGCTGGGATCGAACCAGCAATCACTATACAGCTCACAAGCGAGCTCCGTTACAACGGCAAAGACTCGATTCTCTATCTCAATGTTCTCGGTTGATAACAAACTCTATATCAACTCGAGACCTTGACCACTCAGCTTTATACTCAGCTGATAACACCCGTGCAACTCACGTGTGATCAAGTGAGAAAGAACCGACCCTAAACCGGAATCAATTAGTGATTACAAGAAATAACCGGAAACAACTTAACTCGAATCAAACCGCTTCGCGTCAAGCCGAACCGGAACCTTCTTCTTCTCTTAGAGTCTTCCCGACTTGAACTCTTCCTTTTGATCTAATGACTAGATCCTTCACGACCACTATACATACACCCAGGGGAAGAAGCACCTTTTGTTCTTTCAGTCTTCACAAAAGCATCTGTTGTCCTTGAAGCTTTATAGTTTTCCCCTCATAGTAGGCAGATGGCTCTCTCTCCTTCTTTGTCCTAAGTGCTTGTGTTGTTCAAGGAACCAGACGGCTCATTTTTCAAAGTTAAAAGACTTGTTTTCCCGCAATCAAGCGCAACGTTAGAGAAAGTAGATTGCTTAACCTTTCCCTGGTCCATATCACTCACTATTTGACTTGATTCTTTAACTAACAGCAGCATCTGATCTTTGATAGCTGGCCATTATCTGGTGAATCTCGGAGGTCTTTGAAATGGCATATTATTTTAGTGATCTGCTTCCCTAGCTGACGGCTCAGGTGACAAGTTTCACTGGAGAAAGCACTTTGAGGTCATGGCTCACGGATCAAATGTACATAAGTAGAGGTCTTGTGACAGTACAGATTTTTAAAACTGTAGAATAACTAGTTTGTAACTGGGAAAACAACAAGGGAAGTAGGAGACTTGTGACTCGTTAGGTAAATGAGTTTGTACTTTGGTAGTGGTAGCTGCAGTTTTGGTTCGTGTGTTGTAATATTCAGACACTAATCTGTTTGCAGATTTCATTTCATCTAATATATAAGCTAATATGTTTGGAGTTCTTTACACTCTGGTCATCAATTTCTAAGACTAAGAGAGATTCAAACCCCTCTTTTTATCATTGTAGCTTTGTATGCATTAAATATCCAAATGCAGATTCAATAAATTATTAAAGCAATAATAAGAAGAGATTTTGATTAGGAAAGACTTGTAGATTAGCTTCAGAAAGCAAAACATTCAGGAAAAAATACAAATGCCTCATAGTTGTTGACATGTGATGAAGAGAGAGAGAGAGAGAGAGAGAGAGAGAGAGCATCTCAAAATGCAATGAAAGAAACAAACAGATTCTTCCTTCTAGCCTTCACCAAAATCTTGAATGTTTCTTTAGTTCAACTCTTCTTCACTCTGAATCGCTTTCCATGCTCCCCATTGCCTTCAACCCTCTTGGTCGCTTCTTTGAAGTCTTTTTCTCTCTTACTTCATACCTCTCTTTGCAAAGATCTGATAACCAAGTACCTGGACTCACCAGCTACATAAAACATTACCAACATACTCAAATGAAAATTTGCATCACAATGAGTGAGAGGGGCTTTGAACAAACTTGAAGTGACGAAGAGGGGACTCACAAGCAATGTCTTCTGAACCAATTTGGCTCGTTTCTTGGGTCTTTGAGGAAGCTTGCACCCTTTCATAGCTAAGAAATCTTCTTCCTTCTCCTTATTTGACAAAGTTATAAACAACTTTGGCCACACATGCTTCTTGGTCTCCTTCACAGGTTCTTTTATAATCTTCCCACTCTCATCTGTACCCATTGAACCCCTCGTTGTGTAGTACCTATCTTCCTTCTCAGGCGACGCCACAAACGATCTCCTCACATTACTAGGAGAATCTACAACCCTATCACCCAACAGAGAACACATTAAAAAAAAACAAAAAATCACTCCAAGAGAGAAGAACACAAGCAATGAATCAAACTTTACTTGTTTGGACGGTTAAGATGACGAGAAGGAGAGCCTCTTTCAGAAGAGACAGCACGAGAAATGAGTTTGCGCTTATTAGACAAACAATCAGTTGACTTGCGGCTTTGATCTTTCTTCACTTTCATGCATCTAACTCTTTTCCTCTCACCCCATTGCAGCACAAAATCTGCATCACTGGTTCCATTTCCTCTTTGTCCCTTCACTTCTTCCATCACACAATACTTGAGAACCTTTACACAAAACCCAACAAAGAGACATACTCTCACACATTAAATCATTCTTCCAGAAAGATCACAAAAACACTAAGAAAGTTCCAGCCTTTCTATAGATTAAATGCACACCAGAGATTAAAAAAAAAAAGACTCACTAACCTCAAGATCTGCAGCTTAAACTCAACGGCTTTAGCTTCCACAATACAATAATCACCCTACAAAGCAGAAACACCCAAAGCAATATCAGAAATGTATAAAGATAAAAAAGTAAAATCTATAAATCGAATTAAAGAGTATTAACAGCAGAAGAAGGATCCATTCTTCAAAACCAGACAATTGCATAGAGAACACTTACAAGAGTGAAACTTCATGAAACCCAAAGACAGAAACTTTTAGGTAAAACAGAGAGAAATAAAAATAAAGTTTTGATATTTTTCTTCTCTCTCTCAGAAGATATATAAATGGATAGATTCAAAACTCCACCAAGGAAGAGTGTAGATTTAACACTGTCTTTTTTTTTTCTCTCTCTCAGTCTTGTTCTCTATCTATCTATCTATCTTCTTTGAACATACACACAGGAAAAGAAACTGCTTAACCTCTCTTGTACGCTCACTCACCTTTTTGGCTATTTTGCTAATTTTCATTGTTTGATTTATTAATTACAGCCGTCAGATATGAATCGTACGGTGAGATGGATTTCTAGAAGTTAAAAAGACTTTAGCCTGTTTTGTTATGGATAGCGGCAAATCAAATTATGACACGTGTGTTATTTTGACGGGAACGCGTTAAGACAGTATAGATTTAGAACCACGCGCTAATTCCAGACTCGCTTTAATCTTTCAATAGCAGTGGTATTCACGTGCCAAAGCTACGCCTGGGGTTATATTGAACCCTTTACAATAACTAAATATATATTCAAACTTGGGCTAAGATAGGCCTTCACCAGACCTCTCTCTTTTTCTCTCTCTGGCCTCTAATATCCATTTCATTTAACATTTTATATTCTTCTATTTCATATTCACACATTTTTATGTTAATGTATGTTTTTCTTCATTACTATCATATTAATATTAGTTTTCTTGTCTGTATACAACGTTTAAATACTTTTGTAAGAATCATGCAAGAAAAAATCAATTTATTACATGAATTGTTCGTTTTATCTCTTTTTTCTTTTTTTTTATCAAATCTCTTTTTTCTTAAACAATCAAATTATTGCTGCAAAGTAATTGTAACCTAAACTAGATTTTGATCCGCACGTCCGTGCGAGTGTATATGTCAAAATATATTACTATTTATTTTTCATGTCAATATTAAAGTTGAATAAAAAATTCAAATCTGAAGAACCAAACCGAAATCCGAAAGAGTAATACCAAACCTGAACCAAAATTGATTAAATATCAAATAATTCAAAATTTTAATATTTAGACAACCGAAACCATAACCAATTCGAACCGAAGTATTTTGGATATCAAAATGTATCCGAAAAAAAATTATATACTTATATATATTAATTATTTTTAGTTTTAATGTACATAAAAACATCTAGAATATATATGATACTTTTAAGTTGGTTTAAATACTTGAAAATATATAAAAATAGTCAAATATAAATATCTAACATAGTGGAAGTACATTCAAAACACCAAAAATATTTAAAATAATTATTGATTTTTTATCCAAAATTTAAACCAAACCATTTATATGTTAAGCTTAGGTATTTTGACATATGTTATCCAGATTTATATACAATATATTATTTTATTTATAGATTTTAAGAAATTAAAAATATATAATGAACTTTTAAAAAATAATTTAAATGGGTTATCTGAACTCGAACTGAACCCGTAAAGATCCGAATATAATTCAAACTGAAATTTAGAAATATCTGAATGGGCTGAAATCTTTGACCCCAGAAATCCAAAATCCAAATAGATCCGAAACGAACTCGAATGGATACCTGAACGCCCAGCCCTAGTCATAATTTGAACTGAAATTTAGAAATATATAAATAGGACTGAAATCTTTGATCCTGAAAACCCGAACCCAAATAGATCCGAAATAAACCGGAATAGATACATGAACGTCTAACCCTAGTCACTATTATGTATCATATATATATGTCATCATATAATTAATTGTATTGGTCCATCTTATAAATAATCATATAATTAATAGTATGTATGTACCATCTTATAAATAATCACATATATTATATTCTTAAAATTTAATGTGAAATATAAAAACCATAATTTAAGTTGGTATATGATATTAATCTTTTTGTTGTATTTTTTTATATATATTGAAAACCTTTTTAATAATGGTTATTGGAAAATATTTTAGTAAATTTGTTTTTTTGAATATATGCATATTTTAAATCAATTTTGATATAAATCAACTTTAAATTATTATTTTGATTTGAATTATGTATATAAAATTTAAATTTTATGTTATGATTATTTTAAACAAAACAATGTTTTTAGGTAATTAGATTAGTCCATTTTGTATATTTTAAAACTGATATACTTTTATCTATGTTTCAAAATTTTAATTTTTTGCATTAGTTTTCTAGAATTATTATTAATTTTATGATTTTTTTTTGAAAGAATTTTAAATTTTATTTCAAACAAAAAATACCTTTTTTACATCTTGAGCATCATATTTGAATCTACTACAATAGAAACAAATCCAAAAAGAAAAAGCAAGATAAATTCTTCCATAAGCAAAAAAGAAATCCCAACTCCAAATTCCAAAATCCCCCTCAAACTTGACCATGTGACATAAGTCAAGTTTGGAAATGCCACGAAATTCTCCTCATTAAAATCCTCATTAGAGAAAACCCAAATGAGACAAAACTCTAATGTGGAAAAAAGAGTAAGAATTTCATAGCTAGGGGACAATATATTTTGATAAAACCACTGCAAATTTACTTCTTCAACTTCAAAAACTTCTATCAAACCATATCTGCATTGTTTTCTCATGCCTCCCATTTGCTTTACTTCTCAACGAAGATACTCTGTTTCTAATAATCTTATCAAGCCTCACAGTAAGACACATTGCTGGCTGAGCAGATTCCCCCACTCTTCTCACATTGCGTTCATGCCATAGAGCGTAAATTACTGCCTCAAAGCAGTATCTCATTAAGAAAGTTACACTTCTCTCTTGAGAACCTTGCACCACTGCTCTGAGTACTCTCTCCCAGTGATATAGATTCCCCAAACTTGCCAAGCCTTGAACTGTTCCCTTCCACACTTCCTTAGAATACGGGCAGTCAAAAAAGATGTAGTTTCTTGACTATGTCTCCGATTTACATAGCCAGCAAACAGAGTTAGCTTGAGGGTTCCATCGCATGATTCTGTCCCCTGTCATTAACCTGTTGTGAACAGCTAACCAAGTGATAAAGGAGAACTTTGGAGTTGCATCAGTAAACCAAATTCCTTTAGACCAAGAAACCTTTGGAGACTTTTCTCTTATAATATCCCAAGTATGAGAAGTAAGAAAGTTATCTCTATATTCCCCATTCTCCCTCTTCCAAAGACTGATATCATCCAGATTATTAAGCCCACGAATCTTCAAAGCTGTGATCTCCTGGCCTATAATGCGGAGCGAGTGAACTCTATGGCCTCTCGTTCTGTATAACTGAATAGCATTTTCGACAGTAGCATGCTTAGGAATACCAAGATCCATGCACCCTCTATCCCCTGTAACTTCTATCAGTTGACCCAAAGAAGACCACTTATCATACCAAAATGACGAATTTGCTCCACTATTAATCTCCTTCTTAGTTAACTGCAGAGCCAAAGGTCTCAACTTCAGAAGTTTCTTCCACATCCAAGACCCAAGCGAACTCTCTTCTCTAACACTCCAGAAAGATCCTTTTCTGATGAGATATTTCCATATCCTCTTAACCCATAAAGAAGAATTCGATGAAATGATACGCCAAATTAGTTTGAGGCAAGCAACTCTGTTAGCTTCTGTAAGATTCTTAAGCCCAAGACCTCCCTCATCTTTTGGCTTACACACATCAACCCACGCCACCTTAGCTTTTTGAGAAGCAAGAACTGGTCCTGACCAAAGGAATGCTGGACACATGCTATTAATTTCCTGGATACATTGATTCGGTAATCTGTAAGCCGACATCCAGAAGTTGGTTATACTATACAGTACTGAACCAATTAGCTGTAGCCGCCCTGCAAACGTGAGATGTCTTGCCGTCCAGGAATTAATCCGAGCTCTTATTCTCGATATAAGAGGACTGTAATCGTGAACATTCATTCGCTTTGTTAAAAGCGGAAGCCCAAGATATCGAACAGGAAGAGAACCTTCATCAAAGGGGAATTGCTCTAGAATGGCAACACTATCATCAGCTTTAACTCCTGCCAGATAGAGTGTAGATTTTTCCAGACTAATATTGAGACCCGACATCATTTCAAACTCCTGAAAGACCGCCAATATACCTTCGATTGAACTCTTCTTCCCAATAAATTTCGTTTTTTTTTTTTGAAAATTGAACTCTTGAAATTTTTATATTTGACTAAACTAAATAAGGTAATAATATTTATTTTAAATTTTATTTATATAATATACTACTTATGTTTCAGTTTGTGTTTTTATTTTCACTATAAAGAATTGTAAATAAAAAGATTTGTAAAATAGTGACAAAATTGTAAATAAAAAGAAATATAGAAAGAAGGTTGTTTAATTTATTGTAAAAACAATGACTAAATATTTAAATAAAAAGTATTAAATATGCTATTCATGTTTCTTAACAGTTCTCATTTGTTATTAATTTATTGAAAATATAATGGCTAAATGTGTAAATAAAAAAAATTACACATCTCTACTATCCATGTTTCTAAACATATTTTATTGGTTCTACTATCAATGTTTCCAAACATATCTCATTTATTCTATTATTCTTATTTTCAAACAATTCAATTGTGTACTTCAATTATTATAATTTTAATAATGTAGATGTATATATATTGGGCTGCTACGCAGCTATCAGGCCCAATGAGTTTTTTCCGATTATGTATTTTTGGGCATGATTTTTTTGGTAAATATTAGAGTACTAGAAAGTAAATTAAACGAAGGAAATGGGAGAAAAATTATTACAGTAACTGGAATGAAAACATAATATAAAAAATGGTAGAAATAATAAAGAAAATTTAAGGTCATCGTTACTTGTTATCTCTTTTAGAGAATAAAGTTGTATATTTATCTTTGGTTAAACAGTACCTAGCATAATAATGATAAAATCTATTTGGGAAAATTTCAAGTTTATCTTACAATTCATGTTTATCTTCGTTATAAGTTGAACTGATAGTAACAAATGTTTCCACCAAAAAATTATTGGTATCAGTGCTATACAATCACACCCATTTATATGATCTAAAACTGACAAAACTGTATTATCCTTCACATATTTAAAATATCAATGTCTAGATTTAAAAGATCCTTAGCAAAGAAAAGAAAAATTCAGCATGGATCTATTTTCTTAGAGGATTATGTAACTAATATAATGTAGGGGTTTTAAAATACTAAAATACAAAATAACTAAATATTTTAAAATTTTAAAATTTTCCAAACGGACATTTATATTATTTTTTTGAATGAAAATATGTAAAATAATTGGACATTTATACATATTCAGTT
>NW_026619537.1:0-7930 GCF_000801105.2 Raphanus sativus | reverse complement strand
GTAGTTTGGTAATTGATGGTGGGAGTTGTACCAACATTGCAAGTGAGGCGCTTGTGGAAAAGCTTGGGCTGAAGACTGGAAAGCATCCTAGGCCTTATCTACTTCAGTGGTTGAATGATCAAGGGGAGCTGAAGGTGACTGAGCAAGTAATGGTCCCTATTACTATTGGGAGGTATCAAGACGAGATTGTTTGTGATGTCTTACCTATGGATACAAGTCACATCCTGCTAGGAAGGCCATGGCAATATGACAAGAAGGTGATTCATGATGGCTTCACTAACCGCCACTCATTCACTCATAGAGACAAAAAGATTGTTCTTGCTCCTCTCTCACCACAGGAAGTACACCATGATCAAGTCCAGCTTAAGCTTAGGAGGAAAGAAGATAAGGACAAGGTACCCGCATCTGAGAAACAAACAAAAGGTATTCTTCTAAATGCTAAATCTAGTGATCTCAGGAAAGCAGCACACTTGAACCAGTCTATGATCTTGTTTGTTTTTAAGGGAGCCTTGCTAACTTCTTCTGACATTGCACCGGAGCTACCGAGTGGTTTTGAGTTCATTTTACAGGATTATGGAGATGTGTTTCCATAAGAGAGTCCAAATGGTTTGCCTCCACTCCGAGGGATTGAACACCAGATAGACTTAGTTCCAGGAGCTTCCTTGCCCAACAGACCTGCTTACCGAACTAACCCTGATGAAACCAAAGAGTTGCAAAGACAAGTTGATGAACTAATGGAGAAGGGTCACATCCGAGAGAGTATGAGCCCATGTGCAGTACCTGTGTTGTTGGTGCCAAAGAAAGATGGAAGCTGGCGCATGTGTGTGGACTGCAGAGCCATCAACAACATCACGGTAAAGTATAGACATCCTATCCCTAGACTAGATGACATGCTTGATGAACTTCATGGTTCTTGCATCTTTTCTAAAATAGATTTGAAAAGTGGATATCATCAGATTAGGATGAAAGAAGGTGATGAATGGAAGACTGCCTTTAAAACAAAACATGGTCTGTATGAGTGGCTTGTTATGCCTTTTGGCTTAACCAACGCACCTAGTACTTTTATGAGACTGATGAATCATGTTTTGAGAGCTTTCATAGGTCGCTTTGTAGTAGTTTACTTCGATGATATTCTGATCTATAGCAAAAGCTTGACTGAACATGTTGAACATGTGAAATCTGTTCTAGAAGTGCTTAGGAAGGAGTCTCTGTTTGCCAACTTTAAAAAGTGTACTTTTGGAACAGATCACCTTGTGTTTTTAGGTTTTGTTGTTTCAGCACAGGGAATCAAAGTTGACGAAGAGAAGGTGAAAGCAATAAAAGAATGGCCTATTCCAACCAGTGTAAGTGAAGTAAGGAGCTTTCATGGGTTGGCTGGATTCTACAGGCGTTTTGTTAGGGATTTCAGCTCCATTGCTGCCCCTCTCACTGAGGTTATCAAGAAGAATGTGGGATTCCAGTGGAGGAAAGAACAAGAAGAGGCATTCCAAACTTTGAAAGGGAAGTTGACCAATGCACCTTTGTTAGCTCTTCCTGATTTTTCTAAGACTTTTGAAATTGAGTGTGATGCTTCTGGTATAGGTATTGGAGCTGTTTTGATGCAAGAGAAGAAACCAATTGCTTACTTCAGTGAGAAATTAGGAGGAGCCATGCTGAACTATCCTACTTATGATAAGGAACTCTATGCACTCATCCGGGCTCTAGAAACTTGGCAGCACTACCTTTGGCCTAAAGAATTTGTGATCCACACTGATCATGAGTCTCTCAAGCACTTGAAAGGACAGCACAAGCTCAACAAAAGGCACGCAAGATGGGTAGAATTCCTTGAAACCTTTCCTTATGTTATTCACTTCAAACAAGGTAAGGAAAACATTGTTGCTGATGCTTTGTCTAGAAGATACACTTTGTTTTCATCCATGGAAGCTAAGTTGTTAGGTTTTGAGCAGATTAAGTCTTACTATGTTGATGACTCTGACTTTGGAGATATTTTCAGAGAGTGTGAGACACATCCAAGTGGAGATTACTATCAAACTGATGGTTTCTTGTTCTTTAAAAACCGTTTGTGTCTTCCTAATAGTTCTTTGAGAGAAATGTATGTCAGGGAAGCTCATGGAGGTGGACTCATGGGACATTTTGGAGTTGCGAAGACTTATAGCACCTTGAAAGAACACTTCTACTGGCCAAGCATGAAGAAAGATGTAGAAAAGATCTGCAAAAAGTGTGTTGTTTGCATCCATGCCAAAGCCAAAGCACGACCACAAGGTTTGTATACTCCTCTTCCTATTCCTAGTGCACCTTGGGTTGACATATCAATGGATTTCGTTCTTGGATTTCCTAGGACTAGAAAGGGTCGAGACTCCATCTTTGTTGTAGTAGATAGGTTTTCCAAAATGGCTCATTTCATACCTGGTCATCAAACTGACAATGCTGTGAAAGTTGCTGAATTGTTCTTTAGAGAAGTAGTACGTTTGCATGGCATGCCTAGAACCATTGTGTCTGATAGGGATACTAAATTCTTGAGCCACTTCTGGAAAACTTTGTGGTCTAAGTTAGGCACCAAGCTTTTATTTTCTACTACTTGCCATCCTCAAACTGATGGGCAAACTGAAGTAGTTAATAGATCCTTGTCTACTATCTTGCGAACTGTTGTTAAAAAGAACCTTAAGTCTTGGGAGGACTGTTTACCTCATGTTGAGTTTGCATACAACCATTCTGTTCATAGAGCTACTAAGTTTTCTCCTTTTCAGGTTGTGTATGGTTTTAATCCTCTAACTCCTTTGGATCTGTTTCCTTTACCTCTTTGTGAACAAGCTAACCTTGATGGCATTGCCAAGGCCGAGTATGTTGTTTCTTTGCATGAACAGGTTAAGAAGAACATAGAAGAGAGGACCAAGGAGTATGAGAAACACGCCAACAAAGGCAGACGTGAGCTAGTCTTGGAACCAGGAGATTTGGTGTGGGTACATTTGAGGAAGGAAAGATTTCCTGCTGAAAGAAAGTCTAAGCTCATGCCAAGAACAGATGGACCCTTTCGAGTTCTCAAAAGGATAAATAATAATGCTTATCAGATTGATCTTCAAGATAAGTACACTGTGAGCTCTACCTTCAATGTTGCTGATTTGATTCCTTATATTGCAGATGGTTCGGATTTGAGGTCAAATCCTTTCAAAGGAGGAGGGCATGATGCAACCAAGCCTAGACTTGCTGAAGGATTGGCGACAGATGAGCTGAACCAGCTCACTGATACTGATGAGGAGACAAGTGAGCTAAACCAGCTGAGTGAGACTGAAGAGAAGCAGGATGAGCTGAACACTGATGGGGAGCTGAACACTGATGGCAAGATGGACCGAGACCCATTCTCCTTTCCTAGTGGGCCAATCACTCGATCACAAACCAAGAAATTGAAGGAAGCAATTGTTGGTTTGGTTTGCTTCAAACCAAACTCGGATTCAATCAAAGACCAAGACCAAACCGGAGTCAAGATATTCAATTACTCAGTCATCGGTCTTGCTTAGTTTTCACAAGTCTTTTTCGAAAACTACAAGTTTGATTTCTTTGTTTTACTTTCCAATGTCGTTCTTTGTTCTACAAATACTCTGTTTCGATTTCTAATAAGATGATTCACTCTTTTTATCAAAAATACTCTAAAACTGTGAATCCTTTGTTCATCCTTGAACATTGTTTGCTTAGGAGTAAAATCCTCTGCTCTCTGCTTGTTGATCACGTCTGAGCGGTGCCCTGCTCGATCACAAGCACATCGAACAAGTGTTTGATCTCCCATCGATCTCACACTGAAGTATCATCATCCATCCCTACCTTCGACCATAAACCATCTCCCATCTATCCTCATTATCCAAAGAAACCATTGTTCTATCCATCCCAACGAAACCACAAACCAAATCACCCTCAAAGATCATAAAAGGGAATTCAAAACCAGTAAGGGTTTCATTAAACCGCCTTTCAATGCCTTAAAGAGAAGCTCACTCATTCTCCTCTCCTTACTCTTCCTGACTTTAATAAAACGTTTGAGATTGAATGTGATGCTTCCGGTATAGGTATTGGTGCTGTCTTAATGCAGGATAAACGACCAATAGCTTACTTCAGTGAGAAGCTTGGAGGAGCTACACTCAACTATGCAACATATGACAAGGAACTCTATGCGCTTGTGAGAGCTTTGCAAACTTGGCAACACTACCTCTGGCCTAAGGAGTTTGTGATACACACGGATCATGAGTCTCTTAAGTACTTAAAGGGGCAAAACAAGCTAAGCAAGAGACATGCCAGATGGGTTGAGTTCATAGAAACCTTTCCATATGTGATCAAATACAAACAAGGTAAGGACAATATAGTGGCTGATGCACTATCTCGAAGGTATGTCCTCTTGAACACTCTTGATGCTAAGTTGTTAGGATTTGAACAACTTAAAGGAATGTATGAAACCGATCCTGATTTTAAAGATGCATATAAATCTTGTGAAAAGTTTGCTTCTGGTCATTACTTTAGACAAGATGGGTTTCTCTTCTATGATAATCGTTTGTGTATTCCTAATTGCTCTTTGAGAGACTTATTTGTTAGGGAATCACATGGAGGAAGTCTTATGGGGCATTTTGGTATTGCCAAGACTCTTAAAGTTTTGCAGGATCATTTCTTTTGGCCTCGCATGAAGAGAGATGTGGAGAGAATCTGTGAGAGATGCGCAACTTGTAAGCAAGCTAAGTCCAAAGTTCAAGCTCACGGTTTGTATACTCCTTTACTCATTCCTTGTCATCCTTGGAATGACATCTCTATGGATTTTGTTGTTGGATTGCCTAGGACTAGAACCGGAAAGGATTCAATCTTTGTAGTTGTTGATAGGTTCTCCAAAATGGCTCACTTCATTGCTTGTCACAAAACTGATGATGCATTGCATGTTTCTAATTTGTTCTTTAAAGAGATTGTGCGTTTACATGGCATGCCTAGAACTATAGTATCTGATAGAGACACTAAGTTTCTTAGTTACTTTTGGAAGACACTTTGGTCTAAGTTCGGCACTAAGCTATTGTTCTCTACTACTTGTCACCCGCAAACTGATGGACAAACTGAAGTAGTAAATAGAACTCTAGGAACACTCTTGCGTGCATTCATTAAAAAGAATTTGAAATCATGGGAAGACTATTTACCTCATTGTGAGTTTGCATATAATCATGCTGTGCATTCTGCTTCTAAGTTTTCACCATTTGAGATTGTTTATGGGTTCAATCCCACCTCTCCTTTAGATCTAATACCTTTACCTGAGTGTGAAAGAGTTAGTCTTGATGGAAAGAAGAAGGCAGAGATGGTGCAACAACTCCATGAGCAAGCAAGGCGTAATATTGAAGAAAAGACTAAGCAGTATGTCAAGCATGCAAACAAAGGCAAACGTGAGATGGTCTTTAAAGAAGGTGACCAAGTTTGGGTTCACCTAAGGAAAGAAAGGTTCCCTGATGAGAGGAAGTCTAAGCTCATGCCGCGAATAGATGGACCTTTTGAGGTCATAAGGAAGATCAGCAACAATGCTTACAAGCTGGATCTCCAAGGTAAGTACAACGTGAGTAATATTTTCAATGTTACTGACTTGATCCCTTTTATTGCAGATGAACCAGATTTGAGGACAAATCCTTTTCAAGAGGGAGGGGATGATGTGATCATGGACCAGATAGATGATGAAGAAGATGAGACTAAAGATCAACCAGCTCAAGAGGATGCCTAAGAAGTTTCAGAAGGACCAATGACTCGTGCTAGAGTTAAGAAGCTCAAAGAAGCTATTGGAGGTTTACTTAGGAAGTCTCTGAATCAAGATGAATGTCTTGGAGGAAGCTTGATACTTCAAGACACCCTTATCACCATCCAAGCTATCTCACCATCAAGCTGAGTATCATCTAGGCTAGCAAGAGAAGTGTGCTCTTTTCCTGTCTTAGTTTTTGTCCCACTGGGTTTTGCTAAGATAGGTTTTTAACGAGGCCTTGTCTTGCTAATCAAATCACCTAGCATGATACTCTCGAACCACATAAGTACCTTATGTTATTTTTAGACTATAGTTTCCTTATTTCGTTACACAAGTCAAAGAGGAGCCTGTTCCTTAATGACTCTTGTTGTTTCCGAGACCTTGTGCATGTACAAGGATCTCACTATATATGTGTGTGTCTCGTAGTCTAATAAGATCATCCAATCTTTTAACTAAAAACCCTTGTTCTCTCTGACTTGTCTTTGCGAGTTCTTGAGTTCTGTTGGTGAGTAATATCCAGCAATCTCTAGTTGTCTAAAGAGGTGTGTTATATCCAATCTAGTCAACTAAACCGTGTCAAGGAGCTATTCCGCAACTCTTTGATTCATCACCATTTCACTGCCTTGAAGATCTTGAGTCTTTGATTCGATCTTGCAAGGATCTATCCATATCATCCAGAGAAATCATCCTAGGATCGTATTAGAAGGTATCATCTTAACTAAGGTTTTTCTTAAATCCTCATTTGACATCAAAGACTTGGGTGAACTAAAGTACTTTCTAGGGATTGAGATATGCCGATCTAAAGAGGGGCTATTCTTAAACCAGAGAAAGTACACACTTGATATGTTGAGTGAGGCAGGTGATCTAGGTGCAAAGAAAGCAAAGACTCCATTGGAAGATGGGTACAAAGTACTACGCAAGGGGGAGTTTGAGGACAAACCATTTGAAGATGTCAAGAGGTACAGAAGAATGGTGGGAAAGCTCATCTATTTAACCATCACAAGGCCAGATATATGCTTTGCCGTGAACCAAGTGAGCCAGCAGATGCAAGCACCAAAAGTTCATCATTGGGGCATGGTTGAGAGGATTCTAAGGTATCTAAGAGAAGCACCAGGACAAGGAATCTGGATGGGATGCAATAAGAGCACCGAGATAGTTGGATACTGTGATGCTGATTGGGCAGGAGATAGAGTTGATAGGAGATCAACTACTGGCTATTGCACTTTCATTGGAGGCAATTTGGTGACTTGGAAGAGCAAGAAACAAAAGGTGGTGTCTTGTTCAAGTGCTGAAGCTGAGTATAGGGCAATGAGGAAGCTGACAAGTGAGTTGATCTGGATCAAGGGGTTGCTTAAGGATTTGGGAATTGAGTTCACAACACCTATCACCATGCATTGTGACAACCAGGCAGCTATACACATTGCCAGCAACTCTGTCTTCCATGAGAGGACCAAACACATTGAGGTTGATTGTCACAAAGTGAGGCAAGCGGTTGAGCAGAAGGTTATACTTCCATGCTACACCAGAAGTGAGGATCAGTTGGCAGATATCTTCACCAAGGCTGCAAGCTCTAAAGTCTGCGAGTTCATTCATTCAAAGCTTGGACTTGTAGATCTTTCATCTCAGTGATCCCCTCTCCATGAAGTGTTCTACTCTTTCCTTGATATGTTTTTGTCCCACTGGGTTTTGCATATCAAGGTTTTAATGAGGGAATGCTTCATGGTCTTCCAAGCTTGACTTGTTCCACATGGTCAAGCTTGAGGGGGAGTGTTGAGATGAAGCATCAAGAGTAAAGAGGAATCAGATCAAGCGTAAGAGAGCAAAGGATGATCATTGCTTGTGAACCAAGTTTATAACCTAGCTTGGAGTACAAGGTGGACAAGTTAAGTAGTTGGTTAATGAGAAGGTTTAAGTGATGAGAAGAAGTGAAGAAGAAACTCGCCAAGTGAAGTGGTTGGCGATGAGGAGAAAGGTCACGAGTTTGGTTAAGGAAAGAGTGGTCCTCCCAACCGTTAGGACCAGTCACTTTCACTCTGCTCACTCTGCTCCTCACTGATCATCGACAGACTTGTTTATTGTTTCCTTTGTTTATTATTTCTTAGGTCTTGTTCTCCTTTAAATAAACCTTGTATGCTCACCATATTTGATATCAAGAATTATGTCTTTCATTCTCTTTGTCTCTCACTC
>NW_026619536.1:0-7930 GCF_000801105.2 Raphanus sativus | reverse complement strand
CGATCTAAGAAGCTTTATTTGGAACCACTAATCGGTGGAGAACAGTTAGGAAGTTGAATAAATGATATAAGACTCGGATGGAGCCTTTGGAAGGTGGTGGAGATGGATCCTCAAGCTGGCTTTCACGCACTCTCTTGAGAACAAAGGATAGTCGATGGTGATGGCACTTGACTAGATAGATCAAGTGTTATGGGATCAAACAAGCTGGCTATAACGCACTCTCTTGTTGGATCGGTTGAGGGAGTTGATGATGGATCGAAGAACACCACAAGGAGGATGATAGATCCTTGATACAGTTCGAACTCTTGCTGCTTGAATCACACAAGAAGGAAGAGGGTTGGCGGCTTGCTTAGGGGGCAAACTGACTCATATATTGATTAGGTAAAAAGTTGTGTCTTACAAAGCTGCGTGTGGGACTTTATTAATAGTCCATCAGCTGATGACCTAACGGTCGACTCAAAAGAAATAAAAGACTCAAAACGACAGGACTTAAGGTTCAAAAGAAAAGAAAACAAAAACAACTAACATTGCCCCGGTTTAAGACCAAAAAAAGGAAAGATGCATAAAGTAAATAAAAGAAAGGCCTAAACTAAGTCTTGGCCTTGAACCTTGGTTGCTGCGGAGATGGGGAGAGTTCTAGGAACCACTAGACTGACCCATCTTACCTGCACAAATCGTAAATAATGAAAACACTTCCCTTGGTTCGAAGTTGGTCTGTTTTGGAAGGACTTCTTCATCTTCTGGAAAGGCATCCCATTCAGGAAAGGCATCCTGTTTTGGAAAGGTTTCTTCGTCTTCTGGAAAGGCTTCCCGATAGCTTGGAAGGTCTTCTTCTTTATCTGGAAGGGCTTCCTCTTTAGTTCCTGCGAAGTAAACACCTTTATTAGTTCCATCCAAATAAGCTGGCTTACCTTGAGTGATATTGAGTTGCACAAAGGCATTGCTCAAGTCATCACTTGTCTTGATCCTATGCTCTACTTTGGTGAATTGAGCTATATGTATGGCTGGTGGTTCTTCTAGGTGGGTCATGATGGCTTGGACCGCAAGGTTAAACCCTTCTTTGAGCCTTCTCTCCTTGGAGCGTGTCATTGGTCCTTCAGAGACCTTATTGATGGTTATAGGAGTGATGTTCTGGTCGATGTCCACATCATTCCCTCCCCCTTCAAGAGGTTTTGACCTCAAAACTGGATCATCTGCAAGATAAGGAGACAAGTCAGTAACATTGAACGTATGAGAAATATTAAACTCACCTGGCAGCTCCAGACGGTAGGCATTGTCATTGATCTTCTCCAAGACCTGGAAAGGGCCAGCTCCTCTAGGGGCTAGTTTGGATTTCCTTTGTGAGAACCTCTCAGGCCTCATATGTATCCAGACCCACTCTCCTGGTTGAAAGATCATCTCTTTGCGCTTCTTGTCAGCTGTTCTCTTGTAGTCCTCAGTCTTTTTGATGACATTCTCCCGGGCTTGCTGGTGTAGCTTCTTGATTGCCTCGCCTCTCTTTAAACCATCCTGATTAACTTGCTCAACTTGGGGAATTGGCTTAAGATCCAAAGGGGTTAGTGGATTAAACCCATAAACAACTTCAAAAGGAGACATCTTAGTAGCAGAATGGGTAGCATAGTTATAAGCAAACTCAATCAATGGAAGGCAATCTAACCAAGTGCTTAAGTTACAACCAAGAGTAACTCTAAGTAGAGTAGATAAGGTTCGGTTTACCACTTCAGTTTGTCCATCTGTTTGAGGATAGCAAGTTGTTGAGAAGAGTAGTTTAGTGCCTAGCTTCTTCCATAGGGTCCTCCAAAAGTGGCTTAGGAACTTGGTGTCTGTATCAGATACAATGGTTCTTGGTATCCCATGTAAGCGCACCACTTCTTTAAAGAACATTTCGGCGGTTTGAGATGCATCATTGGACTTGTCACATGGTATGAAGTGAGCCATCTTTGAAAACCGGTCCACCACCACAAAGATTGAATCCTTGTGTCTTATCTTGGGCAAACCTAAAACAAAATCCATAGAAATATCCTCCCAAGGAGCATTAGGAATTGGTAAAGGTAAGTATAAACCGTGAGGATGTGACCTGGACTTGGCTTTGTGGCAAGGAACACATCTAGCACAATGTCTCTCAACATCTCTCTTGAGGTGTGGCCAGAAGAAATGTTCAGTTACAATTGCCAAGGTCTTGTCTACTCCAAAGTGACCCATAAGACCTCCACCGTGTGCTTCTTGAAGTATGAGGTCTCTCATGGAACCTTGAGGAATACACAACCGCTTATCCCTAAATAGAAACCCTTCATGCAAGTGATAAGATTGGAAAGCTCCTTTCCCACATGATTGGAAGGCTTCCTTCAGCTCCGGATCATCTTTGTACAGCTCCTTGATGTGCTCAAATCCTAGCACTTTAGCATCCATGGTAGTGATCAAAGCGTGCCTCCTTGACAAAGCATCAGCTACCACATTTTCTTTACCCTTCTTGTACTTGATTACATATGGAAAGGTCTCAATGAACTCCAACCACTTAGCATGTCTTCTCTTAAGTGAAGTCTGGCCCCTTAAGTGCTTGAGAGTCACATGATCAGTATGGATAATGAACTCCTTAGACCTTAGGTAGTGTTGCCAAGTCTCTAAAGCTCTAACCAATGCATATAGTTCCTTGTCATACGTAGGGTAGTTGAGGGTTGCTCCACTTAGTTTCTCACTGAAGAAGGCTACTGGTTTCTTCCTCTGATGTAGCACGGCTCCAATACCCACTCCTGATGCATCACACTCTACTTCAAACATCTCGTCAAAGTCAGGTAGGGCTAGCACTGGTGCGTGAGTTAGCTTGTACTTCAAGGCATTGAAGGCAGCTTCTTGTAGCTCTCCCCATGAGAAAGCAACATTCTTCTTGATCACAGCCGTCAATGGAGCAGCTATGGTGCTGAAATCTCTAACAAAGCGCCTGTAGAAACTAGCCAAACCATGGAAGCTCCTAACATGTGCAATAGACGTTGGAAGAGGCCACTCTTGTATGGCTTTGATCTTCTCTTCATCCACTTGTAGACCCTGTTTACTCACTACAAAGCCTAAGAAAACAAGCTGGTCAGTACAAAATGTGCGCTTCTTTAGGTTGGCATATAAACCTTCCTTCCGAAGTGTGAGCAAAACAAGTTCTAGATGCTTAAGATGTTCATCTAAGCTCTTGCTATAAATAAGTATATCATCAAAATAGACAACAACAAATTTACTTATAAATGATCTAAGAACCTGGTTAATGAGCCTCATGAAAGTACTTGGTGCATTGGTTAGTCCAAAGGGCATAACCAACCACTCATATAGACCTTGCTTGGTCTTGAAGGCAGTCTTCCACTCATCTCCTTCACGCATCCTTACTTGATGGTAACCACTCCTTAAATCTATCTTAGAAAAGATAGTTGCTCCACTAAGCTAATCAAGCATGTCATCTAGGCGTGGGATTGGGTGTCGGTACTTGATGGTGATGTTGTTGATGGCACAGCAATCTACACACATCCTCCATGATCCATCCTTCTTGGGAACTAAGAGAACCGGTACAGCACAAGGACTTAGACTCTCTCGGATGTATCCTTTATCCATCAGGTCTTGAACTTGCTTCTCTAACTCTTTGGTCTCCTCCGAATTCATCCTATAGGCTGGTTTGTTTGGCAAAGCCGAACCTGGAACGAGATCAATTTGGTGCTCAATCCCTCTTATTGGAGGCAGTCCAGCTGGTATCTCTTCATGGAACAAGTCTTGAAACTTGTCTAGCACGGCTTGAGCTTGTTTAGGAAGTTGTGTATTTGAGCTTCCTATACTTAAACACTCTTTTAAAACCGTTAGTAGTACAGTGCCTTGAGCACTCAAGGTCTTTAAAATAGAACCAGGAGAAATCATAAGGTTAGTTTTACTGACCTGATCTTCCTTGTTCATCTTAGCTTGTAGCTCGTGTACCTCAGATGGGTTGAGTGGTGCTAGGTTGTACTTGCGGTCTTTGAACTCGAAAGAATAGTAGTTGGTGCGTCCATTGTGGAATGTGGCTCGATCAAATTGCCAAGGCCTTCCCAACAAGATGTGACCGGCTTGCATTGGTACCACATCACACACTACTTCATCTTGGTACTTACCAACACTAAAAGATATCTTTACTTGCTCAGTGACCTTCAGCTCAGTCTTGTTGTCTAACCATTGCAACCTATAGGGCCGAGGGTGCTTGGTTGTCTCAAGACCTAACCTGTCCACCATATACTTGCTAGCTACGTTAGTACAAGATCCTCCATCTATAACCAAGTTACATACCTTAGCTTTGATGGTGCAGCGAGTGTGGAAAAGGTTCTCTCTTTGAGCTTTCTCTTCTGGATTGGTCATTGTACTTAGTACTCTCCGAGTGACCAACATCTCTCCAGTATCCGGATACTCTACCTCTTCTCCAGAGTCCATTGCTTCCATCTCGGCTTCATCTTGAGACTCATAGTCTCCATTGGTGGTGATAGTCATGACTCGCTGGTTTGGACATTCCCTAGCCATATGACCTCGTCCCTGACATCTAAAACAAGTAACATCTCTAGCTCTTTGATTGTTAGCACCTTTGTTTTGATCTTGTCTAGGACCCTTGTTTGATTCATCACCCTTACCCTTGAACCGAGAATCAATCTCTACAGCTTTACCTTTGTCAATTGGCTTGTTGACATTAGAAGTCCAAGGTTGTGAGTTTCTAGACCTACGAGTAACGGTCTTACGCTTGATTTGCTTCTCAACCTGCACAACTAAATGAATTAGTTCATGTAAACCACTATATTGAGCTCTCTCTACCTTCCTGGAGACACGCTCTTGAAGTCCATCAATGAATTGAGCCATCAATGCTTCCTTAGATTCTTCTAACTCCAGTGAGTTCATCAACTTCTCAAACTCTTCAAAGTATTCTTCTACTGACCTATTACCTTGAGACAATTTGCGAAAACGTTTTTGTAAGTCTCTATGATAATAATCAGGAACATATCTTAACCTTAGAAGATATTTCATGTCAGCCCAAGTTGTGACTGATCCAAAGCGATTTCTTCTCCTCTCAGCTACATTCCTGTCCCACCAAGCAAGTTCATTCTCGGTGAGTTGAGCAGCGGCTAGGGCAACCTTCTTGTGTTCTCCATAACCATAACACTCAAAGATGTACTCTAAGCGCTTCTCCCAATCCATGTAAGCTTCTGGATCAGATTTTCCTGTAAAAATAGGAGGAACAATTTTAATATCTTTGTTGTGCTCTCTATGATGAGCTTCTCTAGCTCTGTTGTGTCTAAGTGGATCCTGTATCCTAGGATTGCGGTTCGGGAGGGGATCATCATCATCAAGACTCGGCATGCTCTCATCATCTTCATGCCCTCCATCTTCATCTTCAGGAATGGGGTTTTGATTGCGGCGTGGACCTCTCCTTGGAGGTTGCTCCAACCGGTTCAAACGAGTGTTGATCTGCTGACCAAGCTCTCCTACAACAGCTCTCATCTCTTCTCTCATGGCAGCCATGATTTGCTCCATGGTTGGAGGGTTATCCCCATTGTTGACATTGTCATCTCCCATGTTTTGGTTTGGTTCCTTGCTAGTCACTCAACAAAAACAACAAGAGATCAAATACCAACGGTAACTAGAATTCAAATATGAAACTTTGAAATTTTTTTTTTAAATCTTAAAAGATAACTAAATAAAAGGCAAAGGAAATAAAAGGGAAATTCTTTTGAAAGTTTTTTTGCAAAACAAAGAAACAAGTGATCACGCAAAAAGCTATAAAAGGAAAGAGGAGCGTTTGAGTGTGCAACAAATAAGGAAAGAACAATATTTTTTTTTGAGTTTTGAAAATTGTATGAATCAAATCACGAATGTAAACAAGAAGAAAGAAATAACTTTTTATGGGGTTTTTGATTTATGAAAATAAGAACAACGAAACAATATAAAGCAAAAGGGTAAGAACAACCAAAGGATGGATCCTTTGGCTCTGATACCAAAATGATATAAGACTCGGATGGAGCCTTTGGAAGGTGGTGGAGATGGATCCTTAAGCTGGCTTTCATGCACTCTCTTGAGAACAAAGGATGGTCGATGGTGATGGCACTTGACTAGATAGATCAAGTGTTATAGGATCAAACAAGCTGGCTATAACGCACTCTCTTGTTGGATCGGTTGAGGGAGTTGATGATGGATCGAAGAACACCACAAGGAGGATGATAGATCCTTGATACAGTTCGAACTCTTGCTGCTTGAATCACACAAGGAGGAAGAGGGTTGGCGGCTTGCTTAGGGGGAAAACTGACTCATATATTGATTAGGTAAAAAGTTGTGTCTTACAAAGCTGCGTGTGGGACTTTATTAATAGTCCATCAGCTGATGACCTAACGGTCGACTCAAAAGAAATAAAAGACTCAAAACGACAGGACTTAAGGTTCAAAAGAAAAGAAAACAAAAACAACTAACATTGCCCCGGTTTAAGACCAAAAAAAGGAAAGATGCATAAAGTAAATAAAAGAAAGGCCTAAACTAAGTCTTGGCCTTGAACCTTGGTTGCTGCGGAGATGGGGAGAGTTCTAGGAACCACTAGACTGACCCATCTTACCTGCACAAATTGTAAATAATGAAAACACTTCCCTTGGTTCGAAGTTGGTCTGTTTTGGAAGGACTTCTTCATCTTTTGGAAAGGCATCCCATTCAGGAAAGGCATCCTGTTTTGGAAAGGTTTCTTCGTCTTCTGGAAAGGCTTCCCGATAGCTTGGAAGGTCTTCTTCTTTATCTGGAAGGGCTTCCTCTTTAGTTCCTGCGAAGTAAACACCTTTGTTAGTTCCATCCAAATAAGCTGGCTTACCTTGAGTGATATTGAGTTGCGCAAAGGCATTGCTCAAGTCATCACTTGTCTTGATCCTATGCTCTACTTTGGTGAATTGAGCTATAGGTATGGCTGGTGGTTCTTCTAGGTGGGTCATGATGGCTTGGACCGCTAACACGACCCTAGGATGAACTCTGGATGATATTGGATAGATCCTTGCAAAGATGAATCAAAACTCAATCTTCCAAGGCTTGTGGATGCGATTGGTGACACAAAGAGATGCGGATGACTCTTTGATACTCCTAGACGACTACTTTAGATATGACACACTAAAGGAGAAGTCCTTAGACTCTGGATATGACACACCAGAACTCTCGAACTCTTGTTGATAGCAATAAGAGAAGAGAAAGGTTTTTAGGTTAAAAGATGATGATCATATTAGACTTGCTCGACCAGAATATATAGTGAGAGCCTTGTACATGCACAAGGTCTCGGAAACAACTAATAGTCATAAAGGAACAGGCTCCCTTTGACTTGTGTAAACGAAATAAAAAGCATAGTCTAAGATAGAATAAGATACATAATGTAGTCTGGTCCGAGAGTATCATACTAGGTGATTTGAAATAGCAAGACAAGGCCTCGTTAAAAACCTATCTTAGCAAAACCCAATGGGACAAAAACTAAGAAAGGAAAAGAGCACACTTCTCTTGCTAGCCTAGATGATACTCAGCTTGATGGTATGATGACTTGAATGGTGATGAGTGGGTCTTGAAGTATCAAGCTTCCTTCAAGACTTTCTTTCTTCAAAGACTTTCTGATTAAGCCTCCAATAGCTTCCTTGAGCTTCTTTGATCTTTCCCGAGTCATGGGTCCTTTAGAAAGGTCTAAGGCATCTTCTTCTTCAGCTGGTTGGTCCTTGTTCTTCTTGACATGATCTGGAATCATATCAACCGCAAGGTTAAACCCTTCTTTGAGCCTTCTCTCCTTGGAGCGTGTCATTGGTCCTTCAGAGACCTTAGGGATGGTTATAGGAGTGATGTTCTGGTCGATGTCCACATCAATAAATCTCATAAGTGTTGTGAGCAAGAAGATATCCCACCTTCTATCCAGATGATTCCAGATTAGCCTGTTCGG
>NW_026619535.1:0-7946 GCF_000801105.2 Raphanus sativus | reverse complement strand
CGTTGAGTGAGTGATCGATCCTTGGTAGTTTGGTTGAGGGTCCAAGATGTCAAGAAAACCATTTTGATCTAAAGGTTCTTGTTGTGAATGGTTTAGAGTTGTGAACTTGTTTTTTTATTATTGTTGATCAGGTTTGCCTCCAATGAGTAAGAGGAAGGGAGGAGTGAAGTGCTCGATGGAGACCAAGCAAGGAAACGTGTCAGCCGTGGGAGCTGGAGTTTCTGCGGCGGCTACAGCAGCTTTGACGGCTGTGATGAGCAGCCCGGCTATGGCTTTGGTGGATGACAGGATGTCAACGGAGGGAACCGGCTTGCCCTTTGGTCTGAGCAACAACCTCTTGGGTTGGATTCTTTTAGGAGTGTTTGGTTTGATCTGGACTTTCTACTTCACCTACACTTCATCTCTTGACGAGGATGAAGAATCTGGTCTTTCACTCTGAACATGAATTCTAGATATGTCCTTCATCAGTGTTCATCTCTCTCTCTCCTTTTCCATTTTCATTTGAGGACATGAATCATGAACGATCTTCTGGTTTCTTGTAATTTTAAGTACACCCAAAAAAACTATTTTCATGTATACATCCTAAGACAAATATAAATTTTCATGAATAATAGAGTAACTCTAAAATATTTAGGGCTTATTGCAAAAGTGACTCAAAACTTGAATTCAAACAGAAAACTAACCTTTTCTTTTGACTCATTTTTTTTTTGAGTTTTTAACCCCACATCTGCATTTTATCTACGAAAATGCCATTAACCCTTTTTTTTTTTTTTCGAAAATGGCTTCTTTACTGTCTCAACCTCATTTTCTTCAAGTATTTACAATATTGCCACTGCCATGAATAGTGGGAACAACCTTGTACGAACTGTTTGGAGCTTTTAATGCCCTTTAATGCACGTAAATCTCTTTACACTCTCTCTGTTTCAATTGTTATGAACTAAAAACAACATTTCTTTCACTTTCTCTCCATATTCATCCAAAAAACTGAAGCTTTTGATTCAAAATTGTTTGGAGCCATATTTCTTTCGTTTTGACTTACGGTTGCTTTCGTTTGAGGTTCTGGGTGGTTGGAGAAGACCCTGTGTGCAAACAAAGTCATCTCACCTAGTTTAAGGTACGAATTTGAATTTTTTTCAAAATCTGTTCGCGTAGAAGACTTACAAGTAAGTCATCTGTATGTAGAAGACTTACTGATGAGTCTTCTGGTCAAACGGACGACTTAAACTAAGTCGTCCAGCTTTGTTTGGTGAAAAAAAACAGTCCAGACGACTTATATATAAGTCGTCTACGAGAAACATGCTAGTTTTGCATTTGACCGAATCGTGTCAGATCTTTGACTATTTCTGGACGACTTATAATTCAGTCGTCTCTCGGAAAGTTAAAATTTCAATATTTTATTAAACTAGACGACTTACGTGTAAGTCGTCTTAGGTTAGTTTTGTAGTTGAAAAATAAAACTTCATAATTTAATTTTTACCAGACGACATAATATAAAGTCGTCCCGTCAGAAGACTTAATTTAAAGTCGTCCGGGGAAAGCAAAGTCGTCCAGAATTTTTCCCAATTAAGTCGTCCAAACCTTGCTTATCCCGGACGACCTTAAATTAAGTCGTCTAGCTGGACGACTTTTAGTTAAGTCGTCTGGAGAAAGTTAAATTTCAAGTTTTATTTTTCAATTACAAAACTAACCTGGGACGACTTAAGTCGTCTAGTTTGAATAAAATATTGAAATTTTTACTTTCCAGAGACGACTGATTTATAAGTCGTCCAGAAATAGTCAAAGATCTGACACGATTCGGTCAAATGCAAAACTAGCCCGTTTTTCGTAGACGACTTATATATAAGTCGTCTGAAATTTTTTTTTTAACAAACAAAGCCGGACGACTTAGAATTAAGTCGTCCCTTTTAATTTTCAATTGCAAAAGTGACCTCTTTAGACGACTTACCTTTAAGTCTTCTGGACGACTTAAATCTAAGTCGTCTGCGATAATGTTTGTTGAACTTCTTCATTTTCTCTATGTTTACTAATGTGTTTTATTTTGAATATTTGCAGATGATTTTTAAGTTACATGCAGTGTATGGAGAATGGTTGTTGAGAGATTTCCGTTGGGATTTTGTGGTTGATGATCTCAAAGGAGCAAGATTGTTTTTATTGAATGAAGATTCAACACATGCTGAACTTGTTGCAATGGCTCAAGAAGATTATAACCTGGACATGAGATCAGTGACTGTGGAGATTAGCTACTCATTACCAGCAGAAATGATGATGACTCCAGGCAGTCCTCCCATTCATGTTACAAGTGATAGACAAGTTCGAAACTTGCTCGAGATACTCAAAACGCATAGAGTATGTCTTTGTGTATCAAGCCGCAGCAAGGTGGAAACGGTTTCAGAGAAAAGAGAAGAAGCTGGTGAATGGGAAGAAGATGTTGGTGATAATGATGAAGCTGGTGAATGGGAAGAAGATGTTGGTGATAATGATGAGGCTGATGAATGTTTTGAAGATGTTGGTGATAATGAGTCTGTTGAAGATGAAAATCAAGATGGGGAGGAGGAAAATGGGGAGGAGGAAAATGGGGAGGAGGATGCTGATAACACTATTGTTGGTGAAACGGATCAGAATGGTGGGGATTACAGTCTTTATGGAAAGGTTCTAGATGAGGACGAGGAAGATGATGATAATATTTGTTTTGAAGAAATTGAAAAGACATATGCTAAGACAAATGCTATTGAAGGAGGAAAATCGGATTGTACCAGCATCTATGTCAACCAGAGTTTTGTTAGCAAGGATGCACTGCTTTCAGAGCTGCGGTTGACAGCAGTGAGGGGTAGGTTTTCTTTCAGAATATACAAATCAACAAAAACTCTCCTTGTGGCAATATGTCGGGTTAGCGGTTGTGGATGGAAGATCAGAGCGAGTGTGAAACATGGGACAAACACGTTTTGGGTAACAAAATATGTGGAAAAACATTTATGCTCAATTGGAGACCGAATCGCTCAGCGGAGACACTGTACTCCAAAGTATGTTGGTAGTCTTTTCATTGATCGTGTTGGGATCATTGATGGGATAACTCCACAGCATATCACTGATGCAATGAAGAACATGTTTGGCATGACGCTTGATTACACCACTTCATACAGAGCACTGTTATATGCACAGAAATTGGTGAGAGGATCAGCAGAAGAAGGGTATTCGCGTCTGCCTTCATATCTCGAGCAAATCTCCATTGCAAATCCTGATTCTATCACGGCTATAGAACTTGATTCTGAGAAAAGATTTAAGTATCTATTTCTCTCTTTTGGAGCTTCTATCAAAGGTTTTAAGTATCAGAGAAGGGTCATTGTGGTGGATGGAACTCACCTAAGTGGAAAGTATGGAGGTGTTATGTTAGTTGCAGCCGCACAAGATGGCAATTTTCAGATATTCCCATTGGCTTTTGGGATCGTGGATGCTGAAGATGAACCTTCTTGGGAATGGTTTTTCACAAAATTGGCTAGTTGTATATCTCATGACAAGCCTCTGGTGATAGTCTCTGACCGGCACGCGGCCATTAAAAGTGCGTGTGAGAAGGTGTTTCCTTGGGCAACCCGAGGAATATGTTATTATCACCTTCAAGATAACATTGTCAAAAAGTTTAAAGGGAAACATCTCATGTACTTGGTGAAAGGGGCTGCTTATGCGCACACGGTTCACGATTTTAACCGGTACATGGCTGAGATACGGAGTGCAAACCCGGAACTTGCAACGTATTTGGAGAAGGCCGACGCCAAGCTATGGTCAAGGGTTTATTGTAAGGGGAACAGGTTCAACATAAAAACAAGCAACATCGCTGAATCTATTAATTCCGCACTGAAGCGAGCAAGAGGATTTCCGATTCCGTTCCTGCTGGAGTTCATAAGGCAGAAGTTAGGAAAATGGTATTGGAAAAGGAGACAAGATGCTTTGAGTCTCCCAACTGTACATAGCCGGGGTGTTGAATACTTGCTTGCTGTTCGATCAGAGATAGCGGATACGATGACGGTCGAACCAATTGATGGATGGCGTTTCTTTGTCAAAGGTGGCAAAATGGACTGTGCGGTTGATTTGGAACATGTAAAGTGTGGTTGTGGTGTCTATGGAGTGGAGAAAATACCTTGCTCTCATGCTATAGCAGCTGGAACACATGCTGGTGTGCATATCGACACACTTGTATGTCCACTTTACTCAAAGAATCATCTGTATGCAGGATACTCAGAGAATATATATCCTATCGTGTCACAACATATTGAGGAACGAGAATGCTTTCCTCCAAACGTAAAGCGTGGTCCGGGGAGACAGAAGAAATCAAGATGGCAATCTTGGTTGGAGCTATCTAGGATGAGGGGACACAAACCCAGGAAGAAACACAGGGCACGGAGATGCTCAAACTGCAAGGAAACTGGCCATACGAAACCACAATGTACACAACCAGTTGACTAGTTGTCCAGACGACCTAAATATAAGTCGTCCAGTCTTGATTACCCGTCCAGACGACTAATTTCTAAGTCGTCCAGTGTTTCGTCTACCTTCTACGAAGTCGTCCAGTGTATTAGACTACCTTCTACTATCCCTTCAAGTGTATTTTTTTTAGACGACCTTTTACGAAGTCGTCCAGTGTATTTAAGTCGTCCAGTGTTTAGACTACCTTCTACTATCCCTTCAAGTGTATTTTTTTTTAGACGACCTTTTACGAAGTCGTCCAGTGTATTTTATTTTTAGACTACCTTATTTGTAAGTCGTCCTGCTGGAAAACCTTCCAGACGACTTATTTTTAAGTCGTCCAGCTGGAAAACCTTCCAGACGACTTATTTGTAAGTCGTCCAGCTGGAAAACCTTCCAGACGACTTATTTGTAAGTCGTCCAGCTGGAAAACCTTCCAGACGACTTATTTGTAAGTTAGAAAATCTATACAAGTTAGAAAATCAAATAAATCATACATGCCCACAAACATACAAATAGATTTGTGTAAACAAATAGTTCAAATATACAAATAGATTTGTGTATACAAATAGTTCAAATATACAAATAGATTTGTGTATACAAATTGATTTGTGTATCTATACAAGTTAAAAAATCTATACAAGTTAAAAAATCTATACAAGTTAAAAAATCTATACAAATTGATTTGTGTATCTAATCATACATGCCCACAAACATACCACCATCCTCATTATCTTTCAGATGCTGATCAACAAGCTCCGTCCATATAGCCAAAGCCATAGTATCCCTCATAGTCTTCGCATTGGACCTAGCAAAGTCTTTAGGGCTAAAGGGGACCCCAAGAGCATGACATTCAATGTACTTTGCAGCGTACACGCCACAATCACCATTGTTGGCCGTGGGTACATCTTTGAGCAGTCTCTCATATGTGTATCGCTCCAACCCATGCATCTGGTCTCCGCACTCCACAATCAGATAAGGGACCATCTCGAGAAAAGGCTCCATTATCTCATCCCATCTTTCTGGTATGGTAGTTGAAGGTATGCTGTCCCAGACGACTATGTGCCTCTTAGGGATCGATATCCAAATAGCCACCCAATGTTTGTTGTCCAAGTTCAGTGGCGCATAGATATCATCAATGTCCTCCCCCCACTTCTTGTTTGATTGGCAAAATGAAGGCATTGATCCGTCATACAAACTCGCCGCCCCACTAGGTAGCATTTTTCCTAAACCATTGTGATCAGACGACGATGCTTTGAAGACCAGATACTGTTCTCTCCAAGACTGGGTAAAGTTGTGATCCAGGAAGCACATTCGCTCGCTCCGGAAACAATGTGGGTTCTCCTTATACCTCTGCCTCAGCACATTCATCCAAGCATCTATATGCTGCATATAAAATAATACAAGTTAGAACCTTCCAGACGACTTATATATTTACAAATCTATACAAAGACAAGTTACCAGACGACTTATTTGTAAGTCTTCTGGAAGGTTTTCCAGCTGGACGACTTACAAATAAGTCGTCCAGCTGGAAAACCTTCCAGACGACTTATATATTTACAAATCTATACAAAGACAAGTTACCAGACGACTTAAAGATAAGCAGAAGACTTACTACGTCTTCCAGCCATGCTTTGGATGTCCGGAGTTTTTGATACCACCAAGTTGGTGATGTACGTGGTTTGTCCTCTTCCTTAGTGAAATAATCACTGCAAACAAAAAAGCAATCAGTTTTGGTAGACTAAATCAAGCTATTATGGGTAAAGCAATCACTTACGGATCAGTTTTCAACCAATCAGCGAGCTCCTTCATCTTAGGTCTGTTTAGTGTGGGAAATGGATTATACTTTCCCACTCTAAGGAGTTTCCTTCTCTCTGCCGTATAAGGAGATATCTGCGTGGGAGCAGGTTTCTTCGTTCGTTCACTCCTTGCACGCACAGAAGCAGTGGGAGCTGTTTGGTCCAATACAACCAGGCTCGGTTCTGAAGCTGGAACGCTTGGATCGGTGGAAGCGAAGCTCGGTTGTTGATCGTTGGAAGCGAAGCTCGGTTGGTCAGTGGAAGTGAGAGGAACAATCTCTTTGGAGGTGACACCATCTGCTTTATCCTCCGGCAAGATCTTATATACCGAGATCGCCTCATCTGCTGTATCCTCCGGCAACAATCTCTGCAATAAAAGAGAACAAGTTAACCCTGGACGACTTAAATAAAAGTTGGGAGAGGATTTGGTTCCTGCTGGAGTTCAGACGACTTATTTGTAAGTCTTCTGGAAGGTTTTCCAGCTGGACGACTTATATATTTACAAATCTATACAAAGACAAGTTACCAGACGACTTAAAGATTTGATACTAACCTCTTTGGGCAGAGGAGAAGGCTGTTTCTTTTGAGGAGAAGGCTTTTTCGTTTGAGGAGCAGGCTGTTTCGTTTGAGGAGCAGGCTGTTTAGTTTGAGGAGCAGGCTGTTTCGTTTGAGGAGCAGGCTGTTTAGTTTGAGGAGCAGGCTGTTTCGTTTGAGGAGTAGGCTTTGCCTTTTGAGGAGTAGGCTTTGCCTTTTGAGGAGCAGGCTGTCTGGTGGGAGGAGTAGGATGATTGGTTTGAAGTGTAGGCTGATCCTTTTGAGGAGTAGTCTGTTTGTTACTAACCCCGGTTTCTGGGGCTTGTGGGGTAGGGTGTTTTTTACTAACCCCGGTTTCTGGGGCTTGAGGGGTAGCCTGATTGGTGACACCAACCTTCTTCTCCACAGCTTCCAATCTATCGGAGATCTTCCTAATCTCCCTGATGCACTTCTTAAACCCATCTTTCATCATGTCACCTAAGCCACTTCTTAAGTCCTTGAACATGTTTTCTAACTCCTCTCTGGTCACCCAACTAGCCTCTTCTCTAGCCTCTTCTGTAGCCTCTTCTGTAGCCTCTGTAGGAGCCTCTTCTCTAGCCTCTTTAGGAGCCTCTTTAGGAGCCTCTTTACGAGCTTTCTTCCGAGGTCTCTGATTGTCTTCCTCCACCTCCTCCACAACCATCTCTTTGGCTCTTTTCGATGGAGTCACAAACTTGGGTTTTGTACCAGTGACTTCCCAGCAATCCATGGTCCACTTCCACGGTCTCCGATCATACATGACTTTAATGATGTTCTCCGCGGGCACGTCATCAACCTCAGAGTCCCATTTTGGCCACATTTCACTAATGTCCTTCTCAACAAAGTTGATCACGCGGGTCTGCAGTAAATAGAAGAAGAATCGAGTTAGATATTTGAAACAAAATACTAAATAGACGACTTAATTATAAGTCGTCAACTAAGTCGTCCAGCTGGACGACCTTCCAGACGACTTATTATAAGTCGTCTACTAAGTCGTCCAGCTGGACGACCTTCCAGACGACTTATAATAAGTCGTCTACTAAGTCGTCAAGCTGGAAGACCTTCCAGACGACTTATAATAAGTCGTCTACTAAGTCGTCCAGCTGGAAGACCTTCCAGACGACTTATAATAAGTCG
>NW_026619534.1:0-7950 GCF_000801105.2 Raphanus sativus | reverse complement strand
ATATCAAAACGACGTCGTTTTATTTTATTAACAATTGACTAATTTCTGTTAGAATCAATGTAGATTTATGCACATTTTAAAAAATTCAGGTAATTTTTTTTTATTATAACTGAGTTCAGGTCGTGTTTGGCACCGATCATGTGTTCGGGTCGTATTTGGCACCACCAAAATTGTTTGGGTCGAAATAGGTATTTTTCCTGTATATCAAAACGACGTCGTTTTATCTTGTTAACGATTGACTAAATTCTGTTAGAGTCAATGTTGATTTATGCACGTTTTAAGAAGTTCGGGTAGGTTTTTTGAATTTTAATTAAGTTCATGTCGTATTTGGCACTGACCATTTGCTCAGGTCGTATTTGGCACGATCGAAATTGTTCGGGTCGGAATAGGCACTTTTCCCCTGTCTGGTCTCAATATGGATTATCATCACTTGGTTCTTCTGATCAATAAAGTGAGGCATTTAAATAGCAATAAAAGTATAGGGAAAAGACATCAATTTAAACTAAACTGTAATTGGTATGAAGCAGTGGTAATAGAGGCTTTTAGACAAGATATACATTCATTCATCTACATGTTTCACACAACTTCCAAGATCCATCAACATACATCATGATCAGACTGTACTCTGTTTCTCGGAGGCTTCCCAATCTGTAAACAATCAATAGGAGGAAGAGTAGGAGTGCTGAGCTCACCAAACGTCTGCCAGCAAAAAGGATCAGACATATGATACTTTTCTTGAACCGGCTTAAGCTCGATCGCAGATAGCTGCACATCTACGCAAGGGAAGTTATCGCTGCAAGCGAAATGAACCGGTTTCACGGTATAAGTGCCTTTGATCCTCTCGTATGTCACTCCTTCCACCGCAACTGCTGATGTCTGGTTCTTACATTTGCTGTGGTCACAGTAGAACTGGTCTATGACTATTGGAAGCTGGACCTCATTGAGTTGAATGTTTGAGAAGAGTATCCCTTTCACTGATCCTACTCCTCCTTGCCATGTCTTGATCCGGACCCCTGTCATCGTGTTGTGCATCGCCACATCTCTCACTGTTATGTTCGAAACACAGGCTTTTGTGCTGTCTTTACCGAGACTACCGATGCTGATACCGTGACCTGGTCCACAGTTCACGTTGTGTACGAATACATTCGAGCAACCTGTTTGGATGGAGATACAATCATCTCCTGCACACACACATACACACACGTAGAGAGTACACATCATTAGTCTAACATTCGTATTATTCAAGAATTCAAGATTCATACCGCAAGCGAGTGTTGTGCTGTGAATGAGGACATCTCTGGAGTTCTGAAGGTGAATCCCATCGGTGTTTGGACTGTCTCCGGGTGAAGAAACGGACATGTCATGTACCTCAACGTCGATGCAGTTATCGAATTTAAGGTGACATTGAGGACTGTTTTGGATAGTTATACCAGACACTTCCACGCCAATGCTCCCATAGAATCGCAGTGCCTATAATAAAACAGAAACACAAGTCAGTTAAAACAAACCAATGCTTACAGTTTCACAATTAATGCCAAAACTCTCTTGTTCGTTTCTTTCTTGCTCACCGTTGGTTTGATACTTGGCATTTTCCAATCAAGCTCACTTCTTATCTGTCAAATATGAAAGAAAATGGGTTTGATCTTGGATGAATAATTGAATATTCTTCCTTTTTTTTTAATAATTAGTAGGTTGAGAAAACGATGAGCATACCGGCAATGGAAGGTTTTGGTGAACAGAATTGTTCAAGGGAACAATGAGTTCGGTTTCACCATCAGTAAAAGGGTAGTCTTGTTGCCACCAACCAGAGCCTCTTCCATCAATCACACCTTTCCCTTGCACTTTAATACCTTTCATCTTTGTGAACTCAATCCACCACAATAACCCTTTTCCCCATGATTTTGAATCCGTTGGAGCTATGATCGTACCATCAAGCTTCAACAACACTATAACGTTTTAGATATTTTAACCAAAGAGATACAATTTTAGTATTGAAAAGATAAACTCTCACCTGGAACACAATGTTAGCTTGACAATAAGGACCAGAGAATGCGATTGGACCAACAAGAAAAGTGTATCCAGGCGGTACAGTCATCATCGACGCCTCTACTTTGCAAGCCGCTGCCCAAGCCGCTTCAAACGCCTGCAAACATGATGAAACGCTGTTTTAATTACCTTAATCACTATTGTGATTTGTGGTCCCATTTTGTAATCTGTTATTTCTGTTGTCACTCACTTTATATTCGTTTGTCTTTTTCTTTTGGCGCAATTTAACATTTACGATAGGAAGAAAAATATTACTAAAAGTTTTCTAAAGTAACTTTACAGAGAAACCTTTTTCTTAGCTCTGTCTCGTGTTCTGTCTCAATGATCTTTCAACTGTAATTTATACTTTTTCTAATTCTCATGAAAACGGAGTATTAAATGCTCTAATTAAATCAAATAAAATACTAACACTAGGGTTGAAACATGTACGGTGCGGTACGGATTACGAAATTGATGAGCTTTTAAAAAAAATCTTTCTAATGAATTTGGTGTTAATTTTTTTTACCTTAGTGTCATCACATTTGCCATCACCCTTTGCTCCAAAATCCATCACATTGAAGACCTGAGATCCCTTTAGCGGCGGAAGAGACGGTGGTTGGACTTGTGGTGGTTGTGAAACCACTGGTGAGTTATTGTCGTCAGCTTTTGGCGGCGTTTTCTGCTTCGGCTTCGGTTTAGGTTTAGACTTGTTGTGATGATTGTTGTTGTTATTGTGAGAGCTGCGGTGACTGTTCCCATGGCTTTTCGGTTTCTTGCTTGACAAGGAATCAGACAAGTCAGAGGAGCTTCGGTGGTTATGTCTCCAATGTCTTCCTCTTCTAGCAATGCAGGTCTCTAGAGTTACAGACCAGACCAAAACCGCCATTAACACCATCATCGTGATGCTTCTTAGCCTTAGAGCTTTTCTCATTATCATGTTTTTTTGTGGGTTTTGTTTCTCACTTTCTCTGTCTAAACGAGAGTGTTTTGTTGCAGTTGAGAGTCGAGACTTGAACGTTTTTGAGGGGATTTAAATAAGGAAGCAGTCCAAGAATGTAGAGACTAGAGAGGCTCACGGGTTCTCATGGAATTTTTATATTTAAGCTATTTAAACGAAATTTAATCAAATAGTATCCCTTTATTTTCTATATTGTGAGTGGCAAACTTATTTTCAGAAGTTACTAAATAAACGAACAAGTCCAAGTATACTCTGTATAATAAGTTACCTATATGTGATAATAAGACATAAAGTTCGATGTTAATTGGATTTTTGTAAAATAATGATGATATTGACAGTGATGTATAGTTGTTACTCGTGAATTTTTGGGAGTTATGAGTCGAATATGCCAAAAGTACAATTGAAATTTTCACCGTGGTTAAAATTCCAAACTGCCAAAACCTGAATTGCATGTGGAGTAAATACTGGCCAGTGACTATATGTACGCCAAGTGGATATAATTGGTTGGTCAAAAGCTCATCTAATTTGGTTTCGAACATGGATGGCCAAGACTTTACATAATCACATATACACAAGCACATGTATATGGGCAACATAAAGTGTGGATACTGAAAATGTGGTGTCTATTTTGTTATAGGATCTTGCTTATTGTTTTCTTTTGATATATAGAAGCATTGAAGCATGCGTGTATAATGTATATGTAACGTCGGCATGTGTTGGATCTGTCGTATTGGCACGATAATATTGTCATATGATTTTCACACATAGTGTGGTGTCCAAATTCGAGTGGTCATGTAGAAAAATAACTATTTAAAACAATACATAGGAATGTAACTTGTAATTAATATTTCAGTCATTATCAACAACACCACCATGCTATGTATTATCAGAGGAGAAGAAAGATGAATAAAAAATATGTTATAAAAAACACCATGCTAGAGAGTATAGAGTTCGGCCAAGAACATATAAATTCTTAGAGCATATAAAAGTCCAATAAAATAACAAGATTTTCGAAAATCTGAAATCTAGTAAACAAAATTAAACGCGATAAAAATTAGGATTTGAAGTGGTTAAAACGTTAACCAAAGGAAAATGGATGATAATAACATAATTTAAAGTATGTTGAGAATTTTATTTGTCTCATATATATATATATATATATATATTTACTTTTTAAAACAATTTTGTCTGTCTCATTTGTAATATAAGAAGTTAATGTATAAATATATGAACATGTATATATCAAATATCAAATATATAAAATGAAAGAGACTCGTGAGTGGGTCTATATATTGTCAATGGGACACTGATTTTAACATCTCTTTTGGTACTCACATGCACAACTTCACGGGCATTGCTTTTCTATTCACAAATCCGCCCAATTATTATTTACTTATTTAATTATTTTCTTAGTTTTTATTTATTTTATTTTGAATTCCTTATAGATTAATTTTCATTTATTATTCAAGAAAAAAAACTTCTATTAACGGAAGGAGCATACACGGAAAACAGAAAGTAACTGAAGCTTTTTTTTCTTTACGTCCTCATATTTATATGTACAATAACTTCTCACCTTTTTTTTGAAGAAATATATATATATAAAAACAACAACTGTGTTCAAAAGAAAAAAAAAATATGTACAACAACTATAATGTAAAGTTTGAAACAAAATGAGGTCAAAAAAAAAAAAAAAGAAGAAACAAAATGAGGTCGGCACTGTTTTTCTTGTTTTGATTTACGAGCTGTCGGCATTACTTGTGAATGGTAAAATTGTTTTTAATATATCAAATCGCTACAGTGTATGGTAATCGTAGTAGATTTTGTTGGCAATGAAAGAAACATATTTCTTAATGGATTGGATGATTACTAACCTTATTGAAAGAACTGCAAAAGAAAAAAAACTAACAAAAATAGGAACATATTTTCGAAAATGATTTATAAAATTTTGACGAAAATTTATCAGATATTCCGAATCATTGACATAGTCAGATAGTTATACTGTATCACTCTACGAACAATCATGTTTTGGAAAAAAAAGTAACTATGTTTGACAATTGACGAAATATCTTAAAATGTGAATATGAATGAATTGTGTGAGATTACTTGAACCTGCAGACTATTGGTTAGTAATTGGGTCGTAATTTCATATTAAACCGCATACAAATGGTGTGGCGTGAAATATGGTTTTATGTCGTTATATAAATCAACACTTAATGAAATTTCATGCAAGATAGTACTATAACGTTTTCACATTACATTAACTGCGTTCTGTTGATATTAGCTAGCTACACAGTTTTCTCATTTTACTTCCATCAGGTAATGGGTCTAACTAGTAATAGTAGTGTATACGTTAAGCGCATTGATGAAAAAGCTCAGATTGTACATTTGCTGGTATGGTCGTTTTCTTATTGGTATGGTTGTTTAGACAAACTAACGTATTATGCCACATGCTATTATTGTGTCTGACAAATTTGATCATAAAACCTACAAATTGTGTCTTAATTGTAGATATATGGAAGATACGCCATCATGTCTCAATAAGTATTTCCTCCGATGAAACTTGATTGAGCACATATTAACAATTGCTATTCTTTTACAGACTAGTCTAACATTGAATAATAGTTTTAGTTGAAAAAATGGACTTGAAATGTTTCACGGGTTTCTAATCAAATATGCAATTGAAACGAATAATGGAACTTGGTTAATTAGAAAAGGGACAATGGTTTGGAATTGAGATGGTGCTCTAGAAAATGCGGAGAAGAACAAATTATACTTTTTTATGAGCAAACACAAGTTTAACCTCGAAGAAATTCTTCTAAGAGCAAAAAAATATTGAAACAAATACACGTTTTAAGTTTTTTTTAATTATTATATGAATAAATAATTTTACAATAGATCCGTATTTATAGTAAGCTCAAAACACCATTTTTTTTTTCATATAAAGAATACATATTTATTTTTAAAAAAAGTAATCTTCATAAACCATAAGATATGTCTGCAGTTCTGCATCTTCCAGATATCAATGAATAATGGATTTTTACCGGTGGACAATTTTTTTTTCTTTTTAGAAAAGCTTCCATGCACAGAAATTTAAGGTACTCCCTATGCAAATTTGTTTATTCTTAATGAAAAAAAATTATGTACTCATATTTTTTGGTTAAACATTTAGCTCTTAAATAAACTAGTTGCTATGCAATTGAAACGAATAATGGAACATTCTATCACTGATTGAACTATTTTCAATTGCTGTCACTATATGCACTGTCTTCGACGTAAGTCTTGCAAACGGCTGGCCAATACATCAGCTCGATGTAAAGAATGCATTCTTTCATGGCCTGCTTGATGAAACAATCTATATGCATTAGCCTTCCGGTTACACAGACAAAACACATCCATATTACATTTGCAAATTCAACAAAGCTATATATGATTTGAAGCAGGCCCCGCGAGCATGGAACTCTTGTTTTGCTAATTTGTGACTAATATGGGTTTTAAGTGCAGCAGGAGTGATGCATCTCTGTTCATCTTCAATAAAGGATCCAAGCGGGCATATCTTTTACTTTTCGAATATTAAACCATGTTTTCTCGTAAACGGCTTTAGCTACATATTTTCCGAAACAACTACAAACGGCTTAACAAACACATAAATTAATTCACAGAGCTAACTGTAGAAAAATATGCAGAACTAATATACACACGCAATTGTGCAGTCATGTACTGATAAGCATAAACCATCTTTTGGGATTTCAGAAAAAGCGTTGTGCGCTCATAGTTTTACACAATTTCTTCGTCGTCAAATAAAATTAAAATTGAGGAATAATACAATAGATTGCTCACTTCATCTGTTACAAGCTAGAAAAATGGAAGTTGTTTTGTCCTAATAGAACCAAAAAAATGCATAAGTAACTATGCACGCACAACGCTTTTTCTGATGCATAAGTAACTAAATATTGATTTGCTGAAAAAAGAATACTCCCTCTCTTCCAAAATAGTTGAAGTTTTAGGTTATGCACAATTATTAAGAAAATTATTTTTTAGTTTTAAAAATATGATTAAAATATAAATTGAAAACAATTTAACCAATTAAAAAATACAACATAGAATATCGTTGGTTACACAGTTTTTGATAAATTAAAAAATCACATTGAAAAATGAAAATATTATCTATTTTGAAACATCAAAACTTCCTAAAATTTCATCTATTATGAAATGGAGGGAATATTAATTTACTATTACGAAAATAGTAAAGCATTCATGTGATGAACACATATAATATAAGTCATTCGACAGTCCTCTTCTTGACAGCCAAAAAGCTGTTGCCTATCTAAATATTTCTAATTTTGTTTTAAATAAATAACAAAATAGAGAATATTGTTAAAAAATATCATCACACGTTGATCTTTTTTTAAAGGATCACACGTTGATATTGATGGTTAAAAAACAAATATTCGAATAACTTCATTGTATTATTTTCTACAAACTAAATTATAATGGCTAGCGGATTTCTTAGTCTTATACTTGGTGGTTAACCGTAATCTTTGAACATTGTCATGGATTATTTTTTTTGTGAAACTATAGCGTTTCCAATGTATTAATCCTATTGATGAGAAACATCTCACATCGAAAATATAAGAATTAATCTACTACTATATAAATGGTTAGGACAAATTCACTCATTGCCAATTGACTTTAAATTAGAAACCCATAATAAACTCGAATCTAAAATGGTTTTAGAGCGATAAGATTATTTGACCTAATTTACTATAACTACTACTATATCGATGTTGGGCCATCTATGGATGTTACTTCCACATTGTCTATGCTTCATAGCTAGATTTCTGAGCGTGAGGGAAGGTATTGATGAGAAACATCTCACATCAAAAATATAAGAATTAATCTACTACTATATAAAAGGTTAGGGTTAATCCACTTATTGCCAATTGATTTTAAGTTGGAAGCTCATAATA
>NW_026619533.1:0-7950 GCF_000801105.2 Raphanus sativus | reverse complement strand
TTCTGCGATGAAATACTGAAGTTTGGTTCTTAGTGTATGTCTACGTATATTTGCATCGTTCTCTCCATGTTCTCGTTAATCAATACAAGATTCCTCAGTTATTAAAACCAGATAATGAAATATTCCTGTCTTCATGTGTTCTCTTTGTGCAGGCAATTGTCTTCTATGAGCTTGCTTTCCACTTCAATCCACATTGTGCTGAGGCTTGCAACAATTTGGGAGTACTCTACAAGGACCGTGACAACCTTGATAAAGCTGTGGAGTGTTATCAGGTACTATTTATGCTGAATCTGCAGCGTTTCATGATTATTTCATTGTCTTTTGTGGCTAATAATACTCCCAACCTTTGTAGATGGCTCTGTCAATCAAACCAAATTTCGCACAGTCGCTTAACAACCTTGGTGTCGTCTACACAGTCCAGGTTTGATATAGATTAACGGTGGCTCAAAGTTTTCTTAATAGAATCTATAGGGTCAGTAGAATGCTTATTCCTCTGATGTTACAGGGGAAAATGGATGCTGCTGCTGACATGATTGAGAAGGCAATCCTTGCAAATCCCACTTATGCAGAAGCTTTTAACAACTTAGGTTTGGTTTCTCTCTTCTGTTATATACGAGTTCCTAAGTGTCGTTTAGTTTCTGTTATAACCAGCTTCATGGTGCGATACAAATGCAGGTGTTCTTTACAGAGACGCTGGAAACATAACCGCAGCTATTGATGCTTATGAGGAATGCCTTAAGATAGATCCAGATTCTCGCAACGCTGGCCAGAACCGATTGCTTGCCATGAACTACATAAATGAAGGACTTGATGACAAACTGTATGAGGCTCACAGGTTAGAACATATATTTTGACTAGCTTTGGTTTCTGTTCTGTTGCTTTTATGGGACTTACAGTGAGAAACTCTTGTGAACACAGAGACTGGGGTTGGCGTTTCACTAGATTACACCAACAGTACACTTCTTGGGATAATATCAAAGATCCAGAGCGACCTATCACCATCGGATACATCTCCCCAGACTTCTTCACTCATTCAGTTTCTTATTTCATTGAAGCCCCACTCACTCACCATGATTACACAAAGTATAGAGTTGTGGTTTATTCAGCGGTAGTTAAGGTATGAATTTTCTTGAAAATACTCCTTAGATGTCAAAGCAATTCATTTCCTTTCCCTCTCATGGATTTGCAGGCAGACGCAAAAACATTCAGGTTTAGGGATAAAGTGTTGAAGAAAGGTGGAGTGTGGAAAGATATATACGGAATAGATGAGAAAAAGATTGCAAGTATGGTCCGAGAAGACAAAATCGACATTTTGGTAGAACTCACTGGCCATACAGCCAATAACAAGCTGGGAACCATGGCCTGCAGACCAGCACCTGTTCAGGTGAGAGGATTAATAAAACTATCTCAATGTCTTTTTTTTCTTTTTTGTGATTTTAGACTTCAAGTTTACTTTGCTTGAACTTGTCAGGTTACTTGGATCGGCTATCCAAATACTACGGGCTTGCCCACTGTTGATTACAGAGTTACAGATTCGTTGGCTGATCCACTAGACACTAAACAGAAGTACGTTCTTGTTTCATAACAAATGGTACTATGGTTTCAGAGTGATCGAAATAGAATCCCTTTTTATTTCTTTTTGTGTTTATCTACTTGCAGACAGGTCGAGGAGCTGGTTAGGCTTCCGGAGTGTTTTCTTTGTTATACACCATCACCAGAGGCTGGTCCTGTTTGTCCAACACCAGCTCTTTCCAATGGCTTTGTCACATTTGGTAGCTTCAACAATCTCGCAAAGGTTAGATATACTTTTCCTTGGATCATACACACTAAACAACCTCCCATAGTATCCCTTTTAAAGGTTTTATATATGTGTGTCTGCAATCAGATTACTCCTAAGGTGCTGCAAGTATGGGCTAGGATACTCTGTGCAGTTCCCAACTCTCGCCTTGTGGTAAAATGCAAACCTTTCTGCTCTGACAGCATTAGGCAGAGGTTTCTCACGACGCTGGAGCAGCTTGGGTTAGAATCAAAGCGCGTTGATCTTTTGCCGCTTATTCTTTTCAATCACGACCATATGCAAGCTTACTCCTTAATGGACATAAGGTAATTTGACTGAAAAAAAAAACGCTAAATAGATTTACATATGAAATTGTGAGTGTGAATTTACATTGTATTGCAGTTTGGACACATTCCCTTATGCTGGAACTACCACAACCTGTGAATCTCTCTACATGGGAGTTCCATGTGTTACTATGGCTGGTTCAGTACATGCTCATAACGTTGGTGTCAGTCTTCTCAGTAAAGTTGGTAAGCACTCGGTACCGAAATTGGTTATTACTGGAGACATCGTTTAGCTTATGCGATCGTTTCTTTGATTCAGGTTTGGGACGCCTGGTTGCTAAAAATGAGGATGAGTATGTGCGGTTATCTGTTGATCTAGCTTCTGATGTCACGTCTCTTTCAAAGCTGAGAATGAGTCTCAGGGATCTAATGGCTGGATCTCCTGTTTGTAACGGTCCTTCCTTTGCTGTTGCTCTTGAATCCGCATACCGAAATATGTGGAGAAGCTACTGCAAAGGTGAAGTACCGTCCTTAAGGCGAATGGAAAAGCTGCAAAAAGAGGTCCAAGAAGACCCCTTAATCTCATCAAGACTCAACGTCACTGGTGAAGCCACTCCTTCGCTCAAGGCCAATGGTTCTGCTCCTGTTCCTTCTTCCTTACCAACCCAGTCCTGGCAGCTCTCAAAGAAAATGGACTCCACTGGTTAAAGTGAACAGTATTACAGAGAGATACCGAGCTGCTGTGTAATGAGGGATTATATAGAACTTAAGCGCACACTGATGCATTTGCAGATTCTGGACCCGTATGGGTGAAAGGTGTGAAAGAGAGAGTCCATGAGATCTTTTTCCTTCCATGACACTATAGGAATAGACTTTTAGATTACTGCTTGTGTTAGTAAAAAAAGAATAGTATTGTTAGTTTAGCTTTATAATGATTCTTGGCAAGTCTATGTGGAAGTGGATTTGGAGTTTTTCTTCTCATCTGAGAGATCAAACTGTTGTATTAATTAGGGTTTTAAGGCTTCTTTGGATGCTTGTTTTCATGTGTTTGATAATGATAGTTCTATAGCCAAAATAATTGGCATATTCCTTGTTGGGTAGAGAAAGGAGACAGACAAGTGAAGAAGACCATAAATTATTAAAACAGAGTATTATTTAGTTAAAGTCTAGACTTTTGACTTGTATAATTATTTACTTATGTCTGCCAACTCCATATCTCTTGAATTAATTAGTGTGAAGCAAGCAACTGCTCTTCAATTCCAACTTCATCTGCTCCATTTCATTCCACCAAAACCCTAAAAAGTCCTATAAAAGCTCTACTCTTGTTCCTTTTCTTCACCACCAAAGCACATCAAACATTCTATATTGATTCTCCTTTTTCAAAGCAACACAAAACACTAGCTGGTCTCAAGAAAGATGAAGAACGAATCAACCATTATTGATGTCCCTGCAGAATCAAGCTCAGCAATGAAAGGAAAAGCTCCTCTAATCGGTGTGGCTAAAGACCATACTACTAGTGGCTCAGGTGGATACAAGAGAGGTCTCTCGATCTTCGACTTCCTCCTCCGTTTAGCTGCCATTGTTGCAGCATCAGTAGCAGCTGGAACCATGTTTACAAGCGACGAGACTCTTCCTTTCTTTACACAGTTCTTGCAGTTCCAAGCTGGCTACGACGATATACCAACTTTCCAGTTACGAGTTTATTGATGTATCTAATCAATAATACTGTTTACTTGTGCCTTAAGTCACCTAATTATGTCATGTGTTGTTGTCTTCAGGTTCTTTGTGATTGCCATGTCCATAGTTTCAGGATATCTCGTCCTGTCTCTTCCTATCTCTGTCGTTACCATCGTTCGTCCTCTCGCCACTGCTCCAAGGCTCCTCTTGCTCGTTCTTGACACTGTACATACTCAAAACCTATGCCTCTGTTTTCTAATACTTTGACATGTTGGAAGATTACTTTTGTTCTAAACAGATGGTATTTTTTCAATATAAAGTTTATTTAAAAAAACTATGTTATATGATCTCTTGTATATGATAGATAAATTATGTTTTTGTTTAGAAAATGGTAAAAACTAAATGATTTCTTCATTCTTGTGCTTAGTCCTAAAAGATTATATAACAACTAACTCTCATTTTGAATGAATTGCTAACTAAAATATATGTGAATAAATCAGGCGGCCTTGGCGTTTAACATGGCGGCTGCATCATCGGCGACAGCGATATCGTATCTAGCACACAATGGGAACCAGAACACTAACTGGCTCCCCATTTGCCAACAGTTTGGTGACTTCTGTCTGAAAAGCAGCGGAGCTGTCGTCTCCTCCTTTGTAGCCGTTGTCTTCTTCACCATCCTCGTTGTCCTCTCTGGTGTCGCTCTCAAAAGACACTAATCAACACCCTTCTTGATATGTGTTCATTACTGTAAAATTAAAACTATTGTACGTATGTCGTGTGTAATTACTCATCTTGCCTTGTGTATGTTGTATTAATCTTTTTTTTCCAAAAGGACAATGAAAGTGTGGATTGTAGCTCTGCTTTTGTGAAAGAAAAAAAAATGATTTTCTCAAATATCATCTTCCACAATAATCTTATTATAACTCAAAAATAAACTTTACAGACAAGTCTGTGTTCACTTTTATGCTATTCATATAATGGTATACACTTTTTCTGAACTACTACAAGCTACACCTTTATAATTAGTTTCTTTGTACAAAACTGTGAAGCTAACCCTCTGCAGCGTTAACTTTCTCATTCACAGCTATGCCAGCTGCAATTCAAAGATATGTACCACAGTGCCACCAGGCCATGGAACTGAGCACCTAGAAGGCATGAGGAAGTAGCATGTGACTAGAAAGAAGAAGCGTTATATACTTGTACCTGTTTTCATTTTGTTGTGTAATTCATTGCCAACAGCTGTGCATATAGAATCTCATTCCATGTGTCAGGTACACCAGGTAAGCACCAGTGACTACAATCTTGAGGAGCATCTTCAGGAGTTCCCGGTTCTCTATACCGTGAAGGATGAGCATCTTTCCTGAACTCGGTCAGATATGTAATGTTCAGAAACTTAACCTTGCTATTTTCATTTCTCATTTCTTTTATTACTTCAGAGACATAGTTGTTTTGGATTGGGTCAGGTTCCACCTTCTTCATATCAGTCTCTGGCTCTGTATCTGCATCACACAACCCACCCAAGTTCCATGTCCCATTCCTGCAACAACCCAAAAAAGCTTTAGACTCTTGTCTGATGATTAATCCTCATAGATTGTTGTGAAAAAACAGACCTGTAATGCACAGGAGAGAAGCTTCTGAAGAAGACATAACTACTCTCAGAATCTAGTCTCTCTAAAACCCATGACTTCCATGTCTTTAAAGATTTCTTAAACCCCTCCATTACTCCAATTGTCTTGTTCAGTTTGCCTCCCTCCTGAAAATAGCAACCTCTGCATCAACAACAACAAAACACTGTAAGAGAACTCATCCATCACCTTTGAAGGGCCGGTCATAAGCATAAACTAGTCTATAACCCCAATTTTAAAAAAAAAAATGTAAAAACAAATTATATAAACTCTTAATAAATATTTATCTATAGCCCTCAAAATTTCATGTTTCATTCTTACATGTTAAAGGTTTTGTCTTCGTTCCACCAATGTCCTGTGTTGAAGACCAGAACATCAGACCCGACCCATCTTTTCGACTGCCAGTTGAACTCATCAACTCTAACAGTCATCTTGACCTCCTCCGTTGAGTTCTCAGGTGGCCTAGCAACCACGACAAGAAACGGTGTTCTATGATACTCGACCGTTAGGTTATGTTCTGGAAACCGCATCGAGAGGAAACCCTTGTGCTTGCTTATAGGGTTACCATTAACTTCATATATCTCAGATTGATTAGACACAGCTTGTGAAAGCATACATAAAAGTGATTCCCATTGGTTTCTTCCTATGGAATCTCCGACGAACACTATCCTCCCGTTCCGACTCCTCTCCAGAAGATCACTTGCGTTGAATCTATAATAGTTTCAGACCACATGAACCAAGTCATCGTGGTGAGAAAAATAAAGTAAAAATATTGAACTAGATTGGCGCCAGATTCAAATCCAAAGGTCTAAAAGTCTAAAAGTCTAAAAGTCTTAACCTTTAAATCAAAGCAATGTAAAGTAATTTTAGAAAATTAAAGTGAGCAAAGTTTTATTAGTGTTTTTTTCTATGAAAATGGTTTGTACTATTTAATTTTAAAAAATAACTAGGAGGTTCTGGTAGGTTCATACAAGGATAAAGTTTATATCATGTTATGTTAACTCTTATTATAGATTGTAAATTTATCTGAACGAGTCTTGAACTTGTGACCTTTTAGGTGCATATTAGATAATCTTTAAAGTAGATTCAATGAGTATTTGAAAGTATTTAGAATGATATAGTTTTTAATGAGTGTTTAGATGATTTTAGGTGAACTTTTACTAGATTTTAGTTAGGACACTGTAAAATTCTATCTAAAACTATAAGATTTGAAGATTTATCTACCAAAACACTAAGATCATTAGAAATCTCATTAAATTGGCGACACCAAATATTTTCAAGAAAATTTGAGTTTACAGTATAATTCAAAATAACAAGTTCAATAATTTTGTATTTTTAACTCTTTAAATTTTACTTTTAAATAAAAATGAATTTTGATACAAAAAATAAAAATAAAAATGAATTTATCATTTTGATACAACTCAGTTCAACTTCTAGTTTTGTCCCTAAAAGTTATAATCCATTATGACAACTTTTGGATATAATTAGGTTTGTACTTTTAGAAGCATTGCATTGTAAGTTCAAAACTAATGAATCAATCAATGAATTGCTTGTAACCCTAGATGTTTGTTTTCATCCACACCAATCGATACCTTAAGTCCCAAGCAAAAATTACATAAAGAGTGTGACAACATACCGTGGAAGATCGCAACCGTGTGGTTGCCATCGCCATTGTCGGAAACCAGAATTTTTTCTTCCATTATTCAGACAACGAAACCCAGGATCCAGAAACCGACACTCTTCTCCATAAGAGGTTCCGTCCACGCCACGTTGTCGGCTACGAACCCATTTTCCGTACGAATAGTCGCATACGTCGTCATCTCTCCGTTCCTTCGTCGATGAAGAAGATAAGAATCCAAAACAGAGATGAGGCTTGATGCCGACAAGATCCACGACGGTAACGGAGAATATCAAGAAACTGATGAGAAGAGAGATTCCGACGAATATATGTTTCTTGATCTTGAAGGTTGACAAGAAAGGAGAAGAAGATAGAGGGACGAGTTGTTTTAGAGAATTCGATTCTTGATGATGATCCATGTCGGCACAATATTTGACCTCTCGTTGTAAAGGGGAGACGTGAAGATTGTGAATATGCGATCTTCTTTTTTGCCAGGGGAAAGTATTAATAAATATATATATGTTCCTGTAACGCAATAAATTCGTAATTAAATTATTAATAGATCCACTATCAATTCATCCATGTGACAGACACAAATATTAATGGGAATATTAAAAGATGCATCCCACAAAAACCAATTAACGTAATAATAAAATACGTTTCCTACCATGTTCTGTTCTACATGTTTTAGATCGAGATGACTATCAATTTCCCAAGATAATTCAAGTTTGAAACTGTAATTTATATCATGAACAATAAATATATATTTTAAAAAACTGTAGTTCAATGTAAGTTTACTTTGGAAAATATTTTTTTTTCTTTAATTTAGTCATAACTAAAAATCATACATCACACAAATAGCGCATGCTATTTTGCGTTAGATTTGTTTTTAAATGATACTCAGTATTTTTAGAGTATTATTGGAAATGAAGAAACAAAAAGAGATTGAAAAATCAAACGATTAATTTC
>NW_026619532.1:0-7958 GCF_000801105.2 Raphanus sativus | reverse complement strand
ATGTTGAAATGTGGTGAGAAGAGATGAGGAGCATTGTGATATTTGAAAAGAAAGGAAGAAGAGAAGAGAAGTAACTTGAGAAAAGTTACCATGATGCAGTAAAAATAAAGTTACTGCATGGTAAATAGTTTGAGGTAAAACAAGTATGCAAAGCAAAGTGTGATACACCAAAGGAAGAAGAGGCTTAGCACAGTGATCTAACAAAGGAAGGAGTCGACCGTTGGGAGCTCGAGTTGCTTTAGCCAGTCCATGACAGGCTGTAAAAGGTGCACAAGCATGTGTGCAATCTCAGCCAAGTATGCAGCTTCTTCCATTGACCACACATGCTTGTAATAGTGTTGTAGCTGCGCAAACCCTTCTCTACTCTCTCCTTATATATTGTAAACTCCTCACATAATAAAGATTAGACTCTTTGAAACATTTTCTCTCTAATGTTCATCATGTTACTATTTGGTTACTATTAAATCTAAGAACACAACTTTCTCTCCTTCTCGGATTCTTCTAATCTCTCTCTTAATCTCTTATCAATCTCTCAATACCATCTCTATTCTCCAAAATCTCATGGTATCAGAGCCAGGTTGGCTTTGGTATTGAGAGAATCCATTTTTTATTTCCGCAAACTCTTGTGTTCTTGGTCTGTTCTTCTTGCTCTTGTGTTCTTGTTGGTTCGGAAAGTGGTTGTTGCTAAGCTAGGAACTTGTTGGTGTTTGCTTGCGGTTTATGATTGCTTGAGAACAGATACTGGTGTTTCTTCAGCTCGGTTGCAAGATAGAAGCTTTCGGTTCATTACTAAGACAAGCAAGAGAAGATGGATGGAAACAACTTCACTAAGATGATTACTGTTCCGGTTCAACTCAAAGGAGGTTCGAACTATCTCCTGTGGTCTAGGTTGGTGAAAACCGCCATAGGAAGGCTAGGGCTATGGAACCACATCACTGATGATGGACCCGAGCCAGTGGCAAAGCAAACTGAAGAAGGTGAGAAGGGAAAAGTTCTCACGGATGCTGAGGAGAAGAAGAAGTGGATACAAGAGGACTTGATGGTGCTTTCCGTGCTGCAAGGATCTCTAGAGGTGCCTCTCCTTGAAGCCTACAGCTACTGTGAGACTCCTAAACACCTATGGGAGACTCTCATGAAGACTTTTGGGAATGTTTCCAACATCAGCCGAGTGTTTGAGCTGAAGAGAGCCATTAACTCCATGAAGCAAGATGGAGGAGAGCTCACCAAACACATGGGGAAGTTTGGATCTTTATGGTCTGAGCTTGAAAGCTTGAGACCCAATACAACTGACATGTCGGCTCTCATGGAGAGAAGAGAACAAGATCAGGTGTTTGGACTATTGATGACACTTGACCCTTGCTACAAAGATGTCATCAAGCATATCTTGAGGTCGCCTACTCTCCCAACAATGGAGGAAGTGTGTGCACAACTTCAGAAGGAGGAGGGATCACTTGGTCTCTTTGGAGGAAAGGGTGAGCTTACTATGGCTCATCAAGCCGAGGAGATGCAAGCTAACAAGGCTGCATACAATGGCAAGAAGTATGAGAAGTATGAAGGGAGCTGTGAGCATTGCAAGAAGTCTGGTCATAAGAAGAATCAGTGTTGGTTACTCCACCCCCACCTGAAGCCGAGCAAGTTCAAAGGATAGAGAAGCCAAGGCAAACCTTTCTACTGAAGCAAATGGTGCTGGTTCATCCGGGGCTAGTCCAAATGTGAATGTGGGTGAAAGTGAAGGAAGAGCTATGGCTTCTCATCAGCTAAGTGGCAAGGGATTGGACCAGGAGATGATCACTAAGGCTGACATTGCATCTCTCATCCGAGCTCTTAAGGAGTCTGGTAACAAACATGACCATACTCTTGGTTACTCTTATGCTGCTCATACATTGCCTATTACCATGCCTAATGTCTCGGATAAGATATTAGGACTGCTAGGAAGCATCATGAAAGGAAATGAATCATCTAGGACTAATGTTGCTAGTAATGTGCATAAACCATTGATCATTGATTCTGGTGCATCTCATCACATGATTAGTGATGTTAAGTTGATAAAAGACATTGAACCTGCTCATGGCCATGTTATGATTGCTAATGGTGATAGGATTCCTATTAGAGGCATTGGTAAACTGAAACTGTTTAATAAGGATTCTAAAGCCTTTTTCATGCCTGAGTTCACTTCAAATCTTTTATCTGTGAAAAAATGCACTAATGATCTTCAATGTAATGTTATCTTTAGTCCTAATGATGTGAAGTTTCAGGATATTAAAAGCAGTAAGTTGATTGGGCAAGGAGCTACCAAAGGAGACCTCTATATGCTGGAAGACCTTGATCCCATTTCTAGTTCTTTTGTTTCTTTTAATTCTGTTTCTTCCCTCAGTAAGGATGCATTGTGGCATGCTAGACTAGGTCATCCTCATGATAGGGCTTTAAGCATTATGTTACCAGGTGTCATGTTTAAGAATAAGGAGTGTGAGGCATGTATTTTGGGTAAACATTGTAAGACTGTGTTTCAAAGATCTTCTACTATCTATGAAAGTTGTTTTGATTTGATTCACTCTGATGTGTGGACTGCTCCTTGTTTGTCTCGTGATGGTTATAGATATTATGTCACCTTCATTGATGAAAAATCCAAATACACCTGGTTAACTCTCATTAAAACAAAGGATAGGGTTCTTGATGCATTTAAAAATTTTCAAAGCTATGTAACTAACCAGTATCATGCCAAGATTAAGATTTTCAGGTCTGATAATGGTGGAGAGTATACAAGCCATGCATTTCGAGATCACCTAGCTCATCATGGGATATTGCATCAAACTAGCTGCCCTTATACACCACAACAGAATGGTGTAGCTGAGAGGAAGAACAGGCACCTCATGGAGGTGGCTCGGTCACTAATGTTCCATAAGAGTGTTCCAAAGAGGTATTGGAGTGATGCTGTTATATCTGCTTGTTATCTGATCAACAGGGTTCCAACCAGAATACTTCAAGATCAATCTCCATTTGAGGTTCTCAACAAGAGTAAACCAAGCCTGGATCATCTGAGGACATTTGGGTGTGTGTGCTATGTATTAGTACCCGGGGAGCTGAGAAACAAACTAGAAGCAAAGAGCACCAAGGCAATGCTTATTGGTTACTCAACTAGTCAGAAAGGATACAAGTGCTTTGATCCTGATGCTAGAAGAGTCTTGGTGTCTCGGGATGTCAAGTTTATGGAGGAGCAAGGGTACTATGATGGGAAGAATTGGGAAGAACTAGAGGATCTATCTCAACCATCAGACAGAGCTGCTAGCTTGAGACACATCTTTGAGGGTCTTGGCATTGGAGTGACCCAGGATCAGAGTAGGCAACAAGAACCTACACCAGTTACTGCTGAAGAACCATCCCACTTTGATCATGAGGGGGGAAGTGAATCAGGAGCAAGAAGTCAAGAAGATCAAGGCATTGGTGCTGGAGGTCTAGAAGAACAAAGCTCTGATTCTCCTGTCCAAAGTGGAGAGGATTCAGCAAGAAGAGATCAGGAAGCTGGAGAACCAGTTCAGATACAAGAAGAAGAAGCTAGTGAGGAACAAGCATCAGTTCCTTTGAGAAGAAGCACACGGGTGAGGAGAGATGCTTCCAACTGGGTAAACACAAGAGTGTACTACAATGCCCAGGCTGTGGAGCATCCCTCTCAAGCTGTGTGTTCTTTTGCTGAGTTCCCGGAAGAACATTGTGCTTTTCAAGTAAGCTTAGATGAGAGCTATGTGCCAAGAAGTTATGAAGAAGCAATGTTAATCCAAGAGTGGAGGGATTCAGTCAATGCTGAGGCAGATGCCATGATCAAAAATGATACATGGTATGAAAGCAAGTTGCCTAAAGGGAAGAGGGCAGTATCATGCAAATGGATCTTTACCATAAAGTATCTACCTAATGGTAAGATAGATAGAAGGAAGACTAGACTGGTGGCAAGAGGTTTTACACAAACCTATGGTGAAGATTACATAGATACATTTGCTCCAGTCGCCAAGCTTCATACTATCAGAGTAGTGCTATCCCTTGCTGTCAACCTTGAGTGGGATCTATGGCAAATGGATGTGAAGAATGCTTTTCTTCAGGGGGAGCTTGAAGATGAAGTCTACATGTTACCACCACCAGGAATGGAAGGGATGGTAAAACCAGGAAATGTATTAAGACTGAAGAAAGCTATCTATGGGTTGAAGCAATCACCAAGGGCTTGGTATCACAAGCTCAGCACCACTCTGAAGGATTCAGAAAGTGTGAGTTGGATCACACACTCTTCACCTTGGTTACACCAGGAGGTATCATTGTTATTCTTGTATATGTTGATGATATTATCATCACTGGTTCTGATAAAACAGGTATACAAGAAACCAAGGAGTATCTCAAGTCTGTCTTTGACATAAAAGACTTGGGAGAGATGAAATATTTTCTTGGGATTGAGTTGTGCAGGTCTAAGGAAGGATTATTTATATCTCAAAGAAAATATGCACTTGATCTTTTGAAAGATGCAGGTGCTTATGGAGGAAAGACAGCAAAGATGCCCATGGAAGATGGGTACAAGATTCCAAGAGAGGGGGAGATGGAAGATAGCAAGCCATTTCATGATCCCAAGTTGTATAGGAAGCTTGTGGGGAAGCTGATCTACCTCACTATCACTCGGCCAGACATATGCTTTGCAGTGAATCAAGTCAGCCAGCATATGCAACAACCAAAGGAGCATCATTGGAGAATGGTGAGAGTGCTCATGTATCTCAATGGAACTCAAGGTTTAGGAGTATGGATGGGATGCAACAAGAGTACTGAAGTGGTTGGCTACTGTGATGCTGATTGGGCTGGTGATAGAAATGATAGGAAGTCTACAACTGGGTATTGTACCTTCATTGGAGGAAACATGGTTACTTGGAAGAGCAAGAAGCAGAAGGTGGTCTCATGTTCGAGTGCTGAAGCTGAGTATAGAGCTATGCTGAAGCTTACAAATGAGTTAGTGTGGATCAAAGGGATTCTCAAGCACTTAGAGATCGAGCAAGCAACTCCAATGACCATGCATTGTGACAATCAAGCCGCAATCCACATTGCTACCAACTCTGTGTTTCATGAGAGGACAAAACACATTGAGGTTGATTGTCACAAGGTAAGGCAGATGATAGTCTTGGGAGTGATCTTGCCATGTTACACTAGGAGTGAAGATCAGTTGGCAGATGTGTTCACCAAGGCAGCAAGACAAAAGACAATGGAGTCCATACACATCAGGTTAGGACTCATTGATCTTACACCCATTCACTAGTCCCCTGATCATGAGATCTTTACTCTTTTTCCCTCATCAAAGTTTTGTCCCAATGGGTTTTCTTTGATGAGGTTTTTAATGAGGAAGATCTCATGGTCCTTCCAAGCTCGACTTGTTCCACATGGTCAAGCTTGAGGGGAGTGTTGAAATGTGGTGAGAAGAGATGAGAGAGCATTGTGATATTGAAGAGGAGAAGAGAAGAGAAGTAACTTGAGAAAAGTTACCATGCAGTAAAAATAAAGTTACTGCATGGTAAATAGGTTTGAGGTAAAACAAGTATGCAAAGCAAAGTGTGATACACCAAAGGAAGAAGAGGCTTAGCACAGTGATCTAACCAAGAGGAAGGAGTCGACCGTTGGGAGCTCGAGTTGCTTTAGCCAGTCCATGACAGGCTGTAAAAGGTGCACAAGCATGTGTGCAATCTCAGCCAAGTATGCAGCTTCTTCTCATTGACCACACATGCTTGTAATAGTGTTGTAGCTGCGCAAACCCTTCTCTACTCTCTCCTTATATATTGTAAACTCCTCACATAATAAAGATTAGACTCTTTGAAACATTTTCTCTCTAATGTTCATCATGTTACTATTTGGTTACTATTAAATCTAAGAACACAACTTTCTCTCCTTCTCGGATTCTTCTAATCTCTCTCTTAATCTCTTATCAATCTCTCAATACCATCTCTATTCTCCAAAATCTCACTTATGAGATTTTTTCAACTTCCTGGTTATTCTCCACTGATTAGTGGTTCCAAATAAAGCTTCTTAGATCGTGGTTCATCCTGGTTTGATAAGAATCATGAAGATAAGGGCATATGTCCGAACAGGCTAATCTGGAATCATCTGGATAGAAGGTGGGATATCTTCTTGCTCACAACACTTATGAGATTTATTCAACTTCCTGGTTATTCTCCACTGATTAGTGGTTCCAAATAAAGCTTCTTAGATCGTGGTTCATCCTGGTTTGATAAGAATCATGAAGATAATGGCATATGTCCGAACAGGCTAATCTGGAATCATCTGGATAGAAGGTGGGATATCTTCTTGCTCACAACACTTATGAGATTTATTCAACTTCCTGGTTATTCTCCACTGATTTTAGTGGTTCCAAATAAAGCTTCTTAGATCGTGGTTCATCCTGGTTTGATAAGAATCATGAAGATAATGGCATATGTCCGAACTATTATTTTAGAGAAAAGAAAGTGGATTAAGAGATTAAAGATGATTATGAGAAGAATAAGAGAGAATGAGTGTTCTTAGATTCAATAGTAACTAGAAAGGAGACATGTTTAAACTAGAGAGAAAAAGAGTCTCGATGTAGTTATATGATTAATGAGAGGAGTTACAAATATATACAAGAGGGAAAGTAAAAGGTTTGCGCAAGCTAGAGACTATTACACACATGTGAGGTCAATGGGAAGAAGCTCCACACTTGGCTGAGATTGCTCACACGCCTAGCTTACTTTATACAGCTGTCTTGGACTGGCTAATAGTAACCTTATCAACACAACGGTCGACTCCTTCTTCCTCTTGGTTAGATTACTGTGCTGAACTCTCTTCCTTTTAGTGTCTCACATTTCACCTTTGCTCACTTGTTTTTACTCAAACCCTTTACCATGCAGTAACTTTATTTTTACTGCATGGTAACTTTTCTCAAGTATATTTTCTGCTTCGCTCCTCTTCATAATCACAATACTTCTCATCTCTTCTCACCACATTTCAACACTCCCCCTCAAGCTAGACCATGTGGAACAAGTCGAGCTTGGAAGGACCATGAGATCTTCCTCATTAAAAACCTCATCAAAGAAAACCCATTGGGAGAAAACTTTGATGAGGGAAAAAGAGTAAAGACCTCATGATCAGGGGACTAGTGAATGGGTGTAAGATCAATGAGTCCTAACCTGATGTGTATGGACTCCATTGTCTTCTGCCTTGCTGCCTTGGTGAATATATCTGCCAACTGATCTTCACTTCTAGTGTAACATGGCAAGATTACTCCCAAGACTATCATCTGCCTTTACCTTGTGAAATCAACCCTATGTGTTTTGTCCTCTCATGAACACAGAGTTGGTAGCAATGTGTTGTATAGCCGCTTGATTGTCACAATGCATAGTCATAGGTGTTGCTTGCTCGATCTCCAAGTGCTTCAGAATTCCCTTGATCCATACTAACTCATTGGTAAGCTTTAGCATTGCCCTGTACTCAGCTTCAGCACTGGAACATGAGACCACCTTCTGCTTCTTGCTCTTCCAAAGTAACCATGTTTCCTCCAATGAAGGTGCAGTACCCCGGTTTGTGGACTTCCTATCATTCCTATCACCAGCCCAATTCAGCATCACAATAGCCCACACTTCTGTACTCTTGTTGCACCCCATCCACTCTCCCAATCCTTGTGTTCCATTTAGATACATAAGGACTCTCTCCACCATTCTCCAATGGTGCTCCCTTTGGTTGTTGCATATGCTGGCTCACTTGATTCACTGGCAAAGCATATATCTGGCCGAGTGATGGTGAGATAGATCAGCTTCCCCACTAGCTTCCATATACAGCTTAGGATCATGGAACTTCTTGCTGTCTTCTATCTCTCCCTCTCTCGGAATCTTGTACCCATCTTCCATTGGCATCTTGGCTGTCTTGCCTCCAATAAGCACCTGCATCTTTCAAAAGATCAAGTGTATACT
>NW_026619531.1:0-7958 GCF_000801105.2 Raphanus sativus | reverse complement strand
TTATTTTACTTTAATTTGAAAGTTATCTCTGTTTTCAGTATATAGGATATGTTATTTTTATTAGAGGTAATTAGAGGTAACGCTTACAATTATAATTAAAAAAATTACAGTTTTACATGTATTTCAAGTTCTTAAAATTACAACTATACATTTCTATATATTATATATTCTATTGAAATAATGCTTGTTGTATCTCTATCATGCTTTTTCCAAGGTTTTTTTGAATTTTGTTGTTGAAAACTTGAAATGCTCATAAATACCTACATACTATAATTAACTTCAACGTTAGTTTTAGTGAATCTAATTTTCTTAGTTGTTTGTAGAGCAAATGCTGGTATGAGAAATCATATGTTGAAAGCATAACTAAAAGTTGTAAGAAAGATGATAATTCAAGTCAAATAAGTTATTTTTACATTTATGTATCGCTTTTCTCAGAAAATGGGTATTATCGTATACAACAAAAGATATCTACTTCTCTCACACATCATTTCTTCGAGCTCATGTTTGCATTTTGTTAAATGTGTTCATAGTCTCAACTTTGATTCGCATATCAACAACCTTAACGACTTAGGTGGGTCGGAACTCAGCTTTGGTCTCAGTCTCTCCCATAAACTCCTTTCATGCCTCCTCTTGATCCTTTTTTGACACTTGGCCAATCAAACAACAGATTGTTATACGTTTCTAACTTTCTAAGCCCCCCAGCCCACTTTTGTTTCAAGTTTTCTGCTTAAAACCATAAAATAAAAGGTGAAATTCATTTAAATATCGTCTCTTGACTTTTGTGGTTATAGGATATGTTGACATTTGTGGTTATATCATCTCTTGACTTTTGGTGATGGAATACATGGTTGCATTCTAGTGAGTTTACTAAACCCCTTCTCCCAATTTCCTTGAAGCAGATGGTGCAAAGTTCATCTTCTTCATCGGTTGTTGGAGCCCTGATCACAGTTTTCTCGTTGATAGCAGCTATGTCGACGTCAATTCTGTGCATGGCTCGGGGGTTGTAATCTGTTATATTCACTATGATATGAAGGTTTGTACTTTGATAATCGGTTAGTTGCGAAACAATGGCATAGACATGGCTGTTAGTAGCTTCTACGATGCTAGTGGTCAGTCATTTGACAAAAAAAAAACCAAAGCCCACAAAAAACTTTATATTATTATTTTTATTCATTAGAAGGCAAGACATTTCGTTTGACCAAAAAAAAAAGAAGGCAAGACATTTCTGGCTGCTCACTTTTGTAAACAACTTTTTCAAGAACCATAATCCTTCTTCAATAAGATCAACCCAATTGTTTATACTTTATTACAATCATCTGGTCGAGTACTAAAATGAATGCAGAAGGAAGAGATTGTTTTTACACACGAAAGGAAAAAAAAGTAGACTCTGCTAATTAGAAAACCACCATGATGATTGTTAACCCTTGTGGCTAAGAAGATCAATATGTGAGAGCTCAATATGTGAGAGCTGAGAAGAATGAAGATGCAATCAAGAAGACACTATATCTGCAGTAAATCCTAATTGAAACACAAACATAACAATAAACAAATAGAAATAAGCAAAAAGTGACTTGCTAACCTTTTCCGCAAAAGTATATGTTTCCCAGCTGGTTTATTTAATGGTGGTTCAGTAATGAACTTTTCACTGAAAAACAAAACAGAACAAAAAACATACCACAATAAGCAAATCAAAGTGTAAACATAAAATTTAGCAGCTCTGGCAGACTCCATCCACAAAACAACCTAGTTTAAAAAAGGAACATTGAAGACCAAAACTATTAGTCCAATATCTAAGCTCATTCCTGCAAAACAATACCTTAAGAGAAAGTCATGGTTTGTCAAGTGTTTATTTATAAAGGTTTTTTAGCAAGATATAGAGTAAAGTTTTTTATACCTGAAGCGAACACGCTTAACGCGTGAGTTCTCTAGTAAAGCTCTGATTGTGATGTAAACCGATTTTATAATTTTTGAACAGCCTCATTCTCAATCTTTTTGATTAAACATCACGTAAGAAAAATAAGACTTTAGCTAAAACCTAAGTTTACAGGATCATTGAATGGAAAGTCAATCAAAGTACATAAAACTGAACTGCTGATGACTATATTATTGCTGTCATACTCACTGAGTGTTTCCATCAGTCCATCAATACTGGGAATCGAAAAGAAAACCTTCAATTAACACTAACAGTAGACCTAAAGCCCTATTCGCAAGAATAGCAAAAAACCATAGAGTAAAGAGAAAAGAAAGCAAGACACATACTTTATGTGCTTTTAGGATCGTAAGAGTCTCAGACACTTCTCCTGTCCACTCTCATCTCATCCGTCTCTTCCTCTTTTTCTTCAAATAAATCTACAGACGCCCTGTAGCTTGGCCATTTTCATCACATGGCTGTACTTTGTGGCTATCACTGGCATATTTGCAGCTCTTGACCCCTCAAATCCCATGTTCCTTTGCTATCTCAGAATCTTCTACATTTAGACATAGAGTTGTATGTATAAAGAGAAAGTTTGAACGTGTATGAAAAAACGAAAATACAATTGACCTTTGTTTGTAATGAGGACTATTCCCCTTGCCAGGGCTTTGGCTACACAAAAATGTGTGATCAAATAATTGACGTATGAAAACTATATAGATAATACCCATACATATGAGTGTATGATATATATGCTTACTTTGTGGCCACTGAACAATAGTTTTCCATGTCAAAGAGCGGTTATGGATTTGTGCTATCGGCGACGAAGATATGAGTTGGGAAGAGGATGTGGATGACGGACATAACCTCAAATGTCTCTGGTGCGACTGTCTCGATCACCGAGCCAACTCAAAGGAGCGAGTTGAACAAACCTCTCCTCAACTCTCTTGCCATGTGTCACTGTCCCAGAGCATCAGCTTCTCCTCCGCTAAGTTCACATGAACTGGAATTAGAATCAGAACTCCATGCGTACCACGTTTGTAGTCGCTCAAGGAAACTACAGACACAACCATCCCTCAGTTTTCAAATGTATCTTAGAATGTACTCTTATAAACTGGTACCTGAAAATTACATCTAAAGTATTATAAATATTATGGAACTGACTAAAATATTATAAACACACATAATAAGAGTGATAATAGACTTATCAAAGCAAAGAATCATGGTGATCTGAAGGATCTAGATTCTCTAACGTCCACAAAAAATATAAAGAACACCAAAAACAAAAACAATCAGTGAAAGAATTTTGACTGAGCTGGCAAGATAGGACAAAGTAATTAATTGACTCATTATTTCTAAAGACTAATTTAGATAGATAGTCAGAGATATATCTAAACTCGGTTTTCTAAGAAAACTAAGCGACATAGTTCATGCTTATGGAAAACGAATCCCAAAAATGCATCAATCTCCAATAAATTGCTTAATTTTCACAGAGCTGTAGACAACACAATACTATGGAAAAATCAAAATCACATGCTCTAACAATAACAGATGATTGACTGAAAGATTGTAGAATATAAGATCTAGAGTATGGATCAAGATGCCAAGGTGATTTGTGGGCTGAAATCTCAGAAAAATTATACCTGAAAGTATGTCGCTTATTGCTTCTCCAGCTGTGACCACAAATCATAAGTTGAGAACGGGTCAGAGTCAGTCTAAGAAATTAAAATTGCAACCAAGAGAAGAAATATCACCGTAGAATTTAGCTAGATTTGGCTTGCCTTGACTGCTTATCATCATCCTTGCCTTTATCATCTTAAATTTGTTCCTCTGAAACTCTCTAAGATTCATAAGATTTATCTCGATGATGCATCACCTTAGACGCTCTGCCTCCACTCGATCGAATCAATGGTTTTGATTCGTCAGTTACCGTCTCACTGCCTTCTCCTTCTTCAATCTTTGGCTGCCTGCAACAACTTTCATAACTACCACCGTGAAGCAACATCCCCCTCACTCCCACCCTCTCGAGTCTTACATCTGGCGGCTCAGATTCATCACAGCTTTACATCCTGGAGGGCAGATTTGGAATAGGGTTCGTCAGAATAGCGTCAGTTACAACAACCAAATATTTGTAACGTAGTAGCCGCATTACACTTGAGACGACGGAATCTTTCTTCAGTTTCTGTTCGCCTGTTTGACGGGTCAGACGAAAGAGATGATTTATCATCTTATCCTCGCTTACTCCGGAAAAGACGTCGTTGAAGAAAACTCGCATAAGAGGATGATGATAAGGGAAGGATGCTAACATTTATATAGGTGTAGATACACCGCCTTGAAAGGATAAACTCGCATTCAATTTCAGATCATGCTTCAGTCGGTCTTTGGAGTTGAGAAGATGGTAAAGGCTATGGATCTATGGTTTCAGTTGATTAGAATAGAATATAGAACGACACGATTGAAAATCAACAAAGAGATTCGTTTTGTCAATTTGAGTCAATAAATACCTCAAAACTCCATTGATTTTGTCTGAAAATGGAGAAGAATTCTGGTGTCGGAGGTAGAAGATGAGAACAAACTCAGGAATCGGTGTCCGATTCGCGAAGAACATATGGGCCTTTCAAGATTGAGCTCAATTCTATGACGAAACCGTAAATAAGACGCGGAAAGCCCTTAGTATATCACGCTAGTGAAACGTACCGTTTTGAAAAGGGACACGTGTTGAGCTCTCTTTCTCCTATTTGATGACGTGTCATCATAAGAAGAGAATAGAGTTCTTCTTTATAGTACTCCCTCCGTTTCATATTATTTGTGGTTCTAAGTCTTTACACACATATTAAGAAAACATTTAATTTTACATATTTCCAAAATAAAAATACTATTACCAATACACATCAACCAATATAAAAATAGAATAGAGAATATTTTCAATAAATTTTGCATTGAAAACCGAAAACGACACTTATTTTGAAACAAAAATTTTACTCTAGAACGACATATAATTTGAAACGGAGGGAGTATTAGATTGTTTAAACTACAGCTTTGGTTTAAAGAATGTAAAAATCATAATTTTATAATATATAAAAGAAGAAAAACCCGCCTAACACAACTTATATCACAATTATACAAAAACGCAATACACAAAAACAAATGCAAAACTGCAAACAACAATGACTTAACACTGAGTATATAACAAAACATATAGAAAAGACTAGAGAAACACATAATTAAAAAGTGAAGAATAACCTAAATATAATTAAACATATAGTAAAGACCGACTTAAGAAGTATAAATGGAAAAAATATACACTATACAAAGAACTAATCTCTAAAACTGAAAGGCAAAAATAAAGATAGATGTATAGAGAGGCTTTTTAGGTACGACCGGTGAGGTGGTTGGTGATAAGCATAAGTTCTCTAAGACCAGAGAGAGCATATCCGGGCAACATAAACGGAAGATTCTGAAAATCTAGCTTTTGGATTTTTGGATTTTTTAGCTAATAAGCTTTTGGAGTTTTTCATGATCATCGCTCATCGGGTTATGCATGTGTTTTTATGTTGCTGCTGCATTCTCCTGGAAATCAGACAGAACCTGTTCAAAGAGAAGTGTTGGGTTTTTGTGAGACATCATTAACATCAACATGGATTGCTCCAGCAGCAAAAGTGAACCAAATAATGATTTTTGAATCGAGAAGATATCTAGAGAAGCAAAGTTTGTTTATTTACCTGTCCCATTGCTGGATTTGTAAGAATGGGTTGGATTTCCAGGTCTTACATTCCCTAGGCCCTATACTGCAAGAAGAAAAAAAATAAAAAAGCTAAACTCACTGGTTCTATATAAGTTACTTAGAATCTAACATGAATTTCTTTCAACTCCTGGGAGTAAGGCCCAGGTTTTGCCTTGTTGACCTGTTGTACACATCGGCAGAGTAGGTTTACAACACATTATATCGCTACTAATATTACATAGTGAATAATATCTTCACGCCTTTACACATATAGCATACCTTCTAAGACCTTCGAGAGACTCCTGATTTTTTAGGATCAGACATCCTCTTGGTATGTTTCCATTGCATTGTCACTCATGCTCCTTTTCTGTTGTATCCCTTGGAGAATATGCACAATTGAGCTCGATGCACTTGTCCGTATCCTTCAATCATTAGGGACTAATACATTAATGCACTCATAATACTGAATCAAACATGATCACATTTAAACTCAACCAAGTACCAAGCAAATCACACAAACTGTAGACTAGTATACATAAAAATTACTATACACACACACACATAAAGACTATACCTTTGTCATCTCCAGATGAACAGCAGTATGGTTTGTGACAAAGAGATATCTTCATTATCAATTGTGAATAATTCTTGATAGTGTTTCGAAGACCTTTTATGCCACATTCCCCAACTCTATCTCCTTTAAAGCTTTCTGCTTCATCTCCTTACTCTACTTTTCTTTTCCAACCTCTGGCTCAGGTTCATGCTCCAGTTTTTGATTCTCCTCTACCTCAGGCTCCATCTTATCCTCCTGATCCACCGCTGCTTTTACCTACCTGAGTACCGAAATTAACATTCAACAAAATTCCAAAAGGTTACATCATTGTCTAGTATTTCAATTACATTTATGAGATTTTGATGGTGATTATAGTTCTCCTACCAAACATTTTTGTAAAGGTACATTGCTTGGATCGATGTCAAGTCCCTTCGTATAAACTTGACGACATCATGGAGCTGATTCAATCCTCAGTAAGCATATATGGGTAACCTGATCAACGATGCTCTATTGTAACAACATTTGTATTTCGGAAGAGGAGGAAGGAGAGATGGAATAAGAAGAACTGAAAAGGCAAGAAGAAAGGGTTTTATGTACATGTTTAATTTAAAGCCTCCGGTGAATAAAAGAACAGGTGTTTCATTCAATTTGGGGAAAACGAAGAGATCAAAGTATATGGAGATGTCGATTGGAGAAGATATTTGTTTTGCATTAATATCAATACTATTAAATTAGAAACCTGACCCGTTGATATATGTGTAGTCCAATTTAAAATGTAATTGAATCTAAAATATAATTAGGTGACCGGCCCGCATCATGTGCGAACATTGTACAGATTCAAATTATAGATTAAATAGTACAAAGTTTTAGAAGTAACATATTTTATATCATAAGACAACTGTTTTTGGGATAAAGCATCATGCACATGAAAAAAAAAAAGATAACAATTAAGTATATTCCTTACGGAATATTCTGAAAAACTTGTTTGTAAACAACATTCAATGTTTTTGTCTCCGGCTTCCTTTATTTACCAGTTATTAGGATTTTTAATCCATATCTCGACTTAACTCTTGAAAGTGCAACGTAGAGCTGACCATGAGAGAACATTGGCCTAGACAGAAACATTATTAATATCTAATCAAATGTTTTATGTATTATTAAAACTAAATTTGCTGTTCATATGTTTTATGTATTATTCATATAAATATATATTATTCAAATACAATTCATATGTTTAACGTATTATTAAAACTAAATTTGTTCTTCATTCAGTCTTTGTGGTTCAAAACTATAAGTCTTTTAGACATTACTTAATTCAATCTACTTTGATGTTTAAATTATTATCATATACTTTGAAATATGAAATAAATAAATCACGCATGTGCGGACATCTATATGATTTATATAATGCATGTATAGCTATTATTATTAGTGCATAAGTGGATCATAATTATATTTCACTCTCGTTGTATTTTTGTATCTTACTCATTTAGGTTTCTCCACATATAAGTCTCTCTCCCTCTCTCTCATCATAAACCTTTTAATTTTTTGAAAAAGATAAAAAGGTAATTACGATCATATCGTGCGTACGGACATTCATATGATTCATATATTACCCGTCTAGCTATTAGTAAAAATATATAAGTAGATTATAATTTTTTCTCAATCTCTATGTATCATTATGTCTAATTCATATACTACATGTTACGTTATTATTATAAGTGCATAAGTTGATCGTAGTTATCTCTCTCTCTCTCTCTCTCTCTCTC
>NW_026619530.1:0-7968 GCF_000801105.2 Raphanus sativus | reverse complement strand
ATTTGGTCATAAGGACGACAAGAAAGTTGTGCCTTAGTCCGGATACAAGCCAATGCAAGACTCATGGTCGAATGGTTTTCACTTGGTCCGAGTACTGACCCATTTTATTCTAAGAAGGAACATGGTCATGAGACCATCTGAGATAGGTCACGGATCCTTTGATCCTAGTTTGGACAGAGACATATTTCCTTGGTCTAGAAAAGACTCAAGGCACATCCGGATGTAAATATTCACAAGTGAAACTATAGTTAAGTTTAAACTTAATACTATACATCTAAATAATTTCAAAGTGCAGTATGATCATATATGTTGTTAAATGATCAAACCATGAGGCATTGGAAATAAAGCCATACATGTCCCTTGCCAAAAGTGCCATTGGCGCATTGCCTTAATGTGTTTGTTACACACATCCGAACATAAGCATTGAATTAAGCTTATGTTATTTCTAAATATAAAGGCAATGGGACAGGATTGAAATATTCTTTTACTAATGTTTGAGATTATTTTATACTAACCAAACCCAAAGATGTGTTTGCTTGGTTTTGTTTTTGATTATGATACAGGTTATAAATTGGATCCATACATGGATAGTTCTCAAACAAGCAGTATGCACATGTTGGAAAACAAATATGAAGAAGTACGAATCCAACCAAAGACATGTCAATCGGCTTCTTCACCATGTCTACATCAGCACCACGTCCATGAGACCTTCCTATCAGTCCAGGACGTGCACATTATGAAGACCAGCTCAGAGACTTGGCGTCCATAAAATTCCCACCAGTCTACTCATGCGCCAACCTCAGGAGCATATACAGAGGTACAAATCAGGGGAAGTGATACATGTTGTACTCTTTTTCCTTCACCATGGTTTTGTCCCACTGGGTTTTCCTGGTAAGGTTTTAATGAGGCAACACCAAGTAATTGGTAAAGTGTATCACGAGCCCAAAAAGGATTTGGTATCTAGCGAACTCAAGATGAATTCAACATCCAGGGGAAGTGTTATGAACCGACTGGTTCAGGTGGATGTTTATCCAAAAGATACTAGTAGGCTTTGACCCATTATTGGCCCATCTTGTAGTCCCTATATAAGGAGTTCATATTCGACATTAATAAGACACACATTCACAACAACCATCAATATTATTGTCTTTTTTTCTTTTACATCTTATCAACATCCTACCAACATTATTGTTTTTTTTTCTGGTCAACTGAATACCAGCATTATTGTTTATCTTTCTTTTTATTTTAGCAATGAAAATCATCAACAAAATTAACTTTATTTTCTTACTCCTCTGTTCTTTTTTACTCCTCTGTTTTATTAAAAAGACATTTATTAATATATTTTCGAAATAAAATACTATTATCTGTACACATAAATATATTTCAACTAATAAAAAAATAAACAAAAAAAAATTATTAATACATTTTTACTTTAAAACTATAAAACAACACTTATTTTGAAACAAAAAAATTTCTCTACAATAACAAAGTATTAATTATTAGTACAAAAGAGAATTCATTGTATTTATTTATGTAACATTTGTAGGCACATTCAGGGCAAAAGTTTGTCAATAGAAGAAGAATGTTGAAAACTATCTTATATATAAAAAGAAAAAGGAAATTCATTTGAAACGTAGAAAAGAGAAACTCTCTTTACACAAACTGTAATCGTAATTCTTTTTTCTTTTTCTTTTTTTTTGATAAAAAAACATTACAAATCCCAAATTCATTTGCTTCATTCCCTCGTCCCCTCAGTGGCCATTAGACGAAGGTCTGTACTCACTGTATCCATTTATCCCATGCGAAAAACTCGGATATGTGTTGTGTTGGTACGTTGGTGCTGTATCTTCCAAGTTACTGTTGTTTCTCATAGCTAGTAAAGACAGGTCCACGTTCCCCATTTGCCACTGCGTCGGCATCAATCCATCCCCGCCGTATGGTCCGGCTGCTGAGACACGCGGCATGTAATGGAACCCTTCTTCTCCGAAACTCCTGGACCTGCCACTAGACATAAACTCGCCTGAGATGCCTAAATCAGCACCACCACCAGCATGGTAAGCGTATTGGCTGTTGAAAATCTGCGGTTGTGAGTTGTACATGTTCCCGTTGAACACCATGCTGCTGCTGCTGCAGCTTTCGTCTTCGAGCAGGTCGTTGATGATATCGAGGTGAGGGAACTCGTCGGTCATCAAGCTTTGTGGTTGTTGTTGTTGTCGCGCAATCTCAACATCGATGTGGTTCACGGATCTGTTGCTAGTCACGGCTGATGGTGTGTAAGGGTTGTTCATGCCCACGCTTGCAGAATTTGAACTCCTTCCTGCCCACATAAATGCATCTTGTTTGAAAGGGAAGCTCGACTGATGATGAGATGATGTCGGGAAGCTTGACTGATGAGATAATGTCGGTGTTTGCGAGTAAGATGATGATGGTAGTGTGGTTGGGACAACTCCATGAGAGCTTGGGTGGTGGACGAAACTAGAGGTTGAACCAGGAGAGTTACCCACTATGGCATGTTTATAGGACTGAGGAATGTAAGTTTGTTGGTTGTGTACCGAAGAGTCGGGACCTAGACGACCAGCTGAGCTAACCGATCGAGGAAGGGATGATGATGTTGATTGAACCGAAGAGGAGGCGGTGATGATAGGGGCGGGTTGCATCGCAGGGATTATTGGAGCACTAGAAGGCCTTGATATAGTTGTTGTTGTTGTTGCAGATTGTTTCGGAGGAGAGATCTTTAGCGTATCAGCTCTGAGTCCAACAGTTTGCGACTGAATATCTGAAGAAGGCCGCACTACTTGAGTTGATGAAGGTGGTCCAGGAGTTGGCGTTACCTTCCGATTTGGAACAGCGTCTGCGTTTGAAACGCTCTTTTTCTCCGGCTTTGTCTGAGTTGATGGTGAAAGATTCTTGGTAGCAGCTCTGGGAGAAGAAAGTACAGCAGCGCTTTTCACTTTAAGTCGATCCATGTCAACCGAGTTCACAATGATTTGAGTAACGTTGCGTTCCTGCAAAAAGGAAATTGTAATAATTCCATCAGCATTGCACTTCTGAGATCTTAATCCAACATTTAAAAGCATGAGTTGACCAACCTTCCCAACGGGACTGCGATTCCGAGAGCTCTCTGGCTCCTGGATGCGGGAGACAACAACCCAATCAGATTCGGACTGGGAACTCTGACTCTTTGATTCTGTTCCAAGTGTTGAAGGTTGATTATCTGTTTCACTCACTACGCTCCGGGCATCAGGTATCATTTTTACTTGGTGGTTCGTTCCTCTGCAAATCACAAGGTGTCTAATTATAAGGAATCAGTACAGAGAGAAGCAAAGGGATGTGAAAACAAACTTACTTGTTTGGTGACTTCTGGTTTCGGAAATTCAAGGCATTCCCTTTGTATGACCCACTGTTAACCCCCGACCGGATAGAATCATTGGAACAAGTTGAGGAACTATCATCCACTGTCGACTGATTCTTTCTTTCTCCAATTCCATTGGGTGTGGATATGGAAATGTCGCTCCCTCCTGATGGAGGAGGATGAGTTTCCAAGGTGTCGGTATCCCAATGAACCGAGCTACTGTCCCCATCTTCTAAATCAGGGTGAAGAATGTCGACCGAACCATCAACAGAATCAGATACGTCTGACACGTCTCCAAGAATATCAGTCTTTTCAGCTGAGGATTGTGCTTTCTCTGTGACAGAATCCTTTTCTTCCTCATCATGTTGGTTCTCCTTTAGATCCTTTTCATGTGTTGCAATAGTTACCTTCTCTTCCTTCCTTTTGTCCTTCGCTTTATTTTTGTTCCGTTTCTGTTTCGCCTATGAATGTTCAATAACCAAAGAAACTCTCATCAACATCCCAACAAGCAGAAGGAGCAAAATTAGATTTTTTTTTGTAACAGCAGAAAAGAGTATCACACCTGTTTCTTTTTAGATTTCTTCTCTCTCTCTGCTGCTCCTCTTTTGGCCCTCTGTTCAGTTTCTGCCAACCACGCTTCCTCTTCCTCACGAATCAGTTCTTCCTGCCTTTTTAGCGCAATAGCTTCTTGATATGCAACCTCGATTTTGCTGCTGCGGTTCTCAGAGATATAGAAGTACGATACATAAGCACATCAACGAAGAACAAAATGGAAGAACGTATAGAAACATATCGTGCATTTTTACCTGAAGATATGGGTAAGAACAAAGATCTCCACGGTTCGTCTACCCAACTCAGTTAAACGTCTCTCATCACGCTCAATGACTTCATTGTTGACCTCTTCTCCATCATTGGCATCCTAGTTTTGCACCCAAAAACACAAAAATCATTAAAATGTAATTTTCTTTTCTAGTGGACAATGCAGCACGTCCCTCTGAAACAGAAAAAAAGATAAGAGAAACGACAAAAATAAAACAAAAAGCAGATATGATCACAGATAATGGAAATTCAGGCAAAAAAAAAAGTATTAAGTACAAACAATGAAACCGACCTTTGTACGGTTTTGGGGGCTTTTATCCTCATGTGTAGGCAATGGTTCTAGAGCAGCTCTCTCTAGGAGCAACAGCACATCATCAACTAATACGAACACATCTTTGTCCACACTAACAATCGGAGCTGGCAATTCCTTGGCATCTAACAAACTTGGCCTAGCTTTCTTGTTCTTAGCTTGGCCTTGAAGAGCCTTCAACCCACTATACAAGGAATCCATCACCAAAGTGGATGTTACTTCCTTCTCTATGAAAAAGTGTTTCACAACTCCTTTTAGTATAACGTCCATTTTCTCTCTAGACATCCGACGCCTACAGTTTTGGTCCATCCCTAACCAGAAAACACCGAAGCTGCAACAAAGAACGATATCCATTTCAAATTTAGAGAGAAAGATATCATCACCATAAATATAAAAGTAAGGCAACTGTACTATACTAGATTGGTGTAAATTCTGGCCTTCAACAAGTGTGTGAACTAAGAAAAAAGAGCACATCCTCTTTAAGGGATTATCCGCCACATCCTCTTCTGGCTAACAAGACTTTTAAATCAGAGATAGTGTAGAGCCACAGCAACCAAATTAAAATTAAAATTTGAAACTAAAGCAAATTTATATAGGACTCCAAACGCATAGTGGAAAACAATATAATTCTACACATAGGAAGGGTTTTCCTCAGAAGAAAAGGTGACCACAGCTAATTCCTGGTCACTTATCTTCACAAATCGCAATTAACTAAGATTAAGGGTACAAATTGTATTGTGAAATACCTCGTCCATCTTGCCTTGTCCTCTATCAACCTCCCAAGCTTGCTTCTTTTCTCTTCCACAAAACGTCGGCAATGCTGCTCTACATTATTAAAATACACCCTAACCAGCTCTCTCCTATAACCGCAATGAAGGCAGCGAAAAGGCCGGTCCACCCTCTCCCTGCAAGGACCAGTTATAGTTAGCCACAATACATAAATCAGAGACACCGGAAAATAAAGAATATCACATGTGTTTTAATGGAGAAAATATGAACTCGTGGAGAATGGCAGTATAGAAAAATGGACGTGGTAGTTTTTCTACTCAGGCACTACATATATTCAACTTTGCATTACCTGATCACTTGAACTTGAGCCTCAATGGTAAGAGAGTCAGAATCATCTATGAACCCCTCATGTAACTTAGGTAACTCCATAAACTTTTTCCATCCCCAATCATGCTCTTTCTTCCAAAACCGGTGCAACGTATCTGCAAGAGATGAGTTCAGTTGGCTGCATATATAAAGGGGTAAGCTAGTTAAGACTCGGAAAAGTCACCTGAAAACTTGGATTTCTTTGAATCTTTATTCACCACAGCTATAGTGAACTGAGCGAAATGACTCCAGCCTGTTCCAAAAACAACAAAAGAACATACATGACCAGGTACCCAAAGAGAGAAACGGGACCATGGTGAACGGTGGACAGAGCTACTAACCTGGAAGAAGTTTCTCATGATTTGCAACACAGAGAAACAAGGAAAGATGATTGCAAACATCACATCCTTGTGGATAAATTAAAATATACCTGTCACGAAGGTAACAAAACAGAGCCTCAAAACCCCGATCTCAAGTTTATATCGTGAGACAAAATCTAAGGATGAGAAAGATCAAAATATGGTATGTACCATTTGTAGCCGCCAGCATCAAAAACACTGCTACGGAGCTCCCTTTTGTTGATTTCAGAGAATTTAGCTATCTTCCAAGTATGTTTCCCAAATAATTGAGAGGGTTTAAGGCCTAGTAAAAAAAACAATAAAGTAAACATTAAACAGCCGAAAACAAATAAAAGTATAAAAAAAGGAGAATACTATGAATGTTCCTCTTTCCTATAATAACATGGTAGAACTCAATACAAAAAGTTAAACTCTTCAAGAAAACAGATAAATAGAAAAAAGCCTATAGCACGCTCGTTTTCAACCAAACAAATGCATTTTTTAGCTGCATGCATTTGCTAAATCAAAGACGAAACATCATTTTAACAGCAGACCACGTTAGAATTAACAGCAAACCGTGAATAAAGAAGAAAAGAAAGCGGTACCGTAATCTTCATCATCATCATCGGTGTCCCAATAAGAAGGAGATGTTGATGTCGTCCCATTCTCCACTTGACCAGAAGACCTCCACTCAGAGAGACTACTGGGATGTAGTCCATTTGAGCTCTCCTCCTCAGCTGATCGTCCCACTCCAGAAACAGTCTCTGCCATTCCCCCCACTATTTGATTTTTTTCTCTTTTTCGTCAAAGCTCTCTCTCACACTCCGTCAAACTATAAACGATTGGAGCAAATAAATTAATAAAACTAATTCGAAAACAATAAGACTAGCTGAATAAAAAGCAATTGATTTGGTCACTGTTATGTATAAAGGACAAGCAAAGATCATTTTCATCGATCTGAATCCGAGCCAAAAACGAATCAAAGCCCTTAAAACCCTAAATTAGAAACCAAAAACTTAATTTCTATTCAGCTACAAATCTCCCTCCCATATCGGAAACCTAATAAACGATCGGGGGGAATCAGAAACTTTGCTATTCTATTCTCTCTCGGATTAGAGACGAAAACCATGGACTGTTTGTTGATGTTATCGGAACCTAAGATCAAAAACGATATCAAAGGGGCTTAGGAGGGGAGGGTGAAATCGTGTTAGATCGATTCGAACCTGAGATGGTGGAAGAAAGAGCAGAGCGAAGGGTTATTCGATTGTTATTATTGGCAGCAGCTGCAAGAGATTCTACAGAGAGAACAAAAACAAAAAGACGACGGAAGGAAGAAAGGAGAGATAGAAAGAAAGATTGAGAAGATAAATAGAGAGGAGAGAGAGAGAGAGAGAGAGAGAGAGAGAGGTCGCACGAGACTAGGGGTGTCAAAATAGGTCAAATGGGTCAACCCAACCCATAACCCAAATGGGTTAACTGTTAAAGGGTCATGGGTCAACCCAATCCATTTATTAAATGGGTTGGGTTGACCTATGACCCATTAAATTGAATGGGTCAGATGGATTAATGGTTGACCCATCAACCCAACATCTTTATAATGAATCATTTTTAAGTTAATACCAATTTGATCGAATTAAAAAAAAAAAATTCTGCTTTTCTGGAAAATTGTGTTTTTCCGCTTTCGAAAGAAAATTACGTTTTTCGGTTTTGGCGGGAAATTGCGTTTTTCTAATTTTGGCGGGAAATTGTGTTTTTCTCGGTTTTGGCGGAAAATTGTTTTTCCCGGTTTTGGCGGGAAATTGTTTTTCCGATTTTGGCGGGAAATTGCGTTTTACGGTTTTGGCGGGAAATTTCATTTTTCCGGTTTTGGCGGGAAATTGTGTTTTCCGGTTTTGCGGGAAATTGCGTTTTCCGGTTTTGACAGGAAATTATATTTCTCGGTTTTTGCGGAAAATTGCAATTTTTTCGGTTTTTGCGGAAAATTGCGTTTTTCCGGTTTTGGCGGGAAATTGTGTGTTTCTCGGTTTTGGCGGAAAATTGTTTTTTCCCGGTTT
>NW_026619529.1:0-7970 GCF_000801105.2 Raphanus sativus | reverse complement strand
GGGAAATGATGTGGACCGGAATGGACGAGACCGGGATTGAGAACCCGGGCGTGACAGCATGATACGTTCGTCCATTTGGACCGGGATGTGAGGACCGCGAAATGCAACCCGGGCGTGCAGCTGAGGACCGGAGACATGAGACCGGGTTTCCTCACCCGGGCGTGAAGCCGTACGGACAAAGGTCCATTTGGACCGGGATGAATGAGACCGGGATTGAGAACCCGGGCGTGAAGCCATTCCGACAGTACACTCCAGGCCCGCGTCCCGCTCCACGACCCGCGCCCAGGTAAGTTTTCTTTTATTTTTCGACCCAGACCCGTTTACCCACGACCCGACCTGAACCAAAACCCCCCTCCTAACCTAATTTTCGGCCTCTTCCTCTCATTTCTCACCTCTTTCACAAATTTAAAACCTCTCTTGCCTCCAAGAACCAAAAACACCATATCTCACTCAAATCTCCACCAAATCAATCCATTCTTTTTCCTAAATCAAAGTCTTTCTCCCATTAGTCTCTTTTCTTGAATCCTTTCTTCATTTTCCATCATCCATAGCAAGGTATGAGTTCTTTAAGTTCAAATTCGTAACTCTCATGAACCCTAAAAATTTGAACTTGAAATTTGAGCTTTTTCTTGCTAGATTCTTGTAAAATAGACTAGGAAAAGCTTATATATCATGCTGGGTAGTTGATTTCATGGTGGAATTGAGATTAATTTGAACTTTGAGAAATTAGGGTTCATGAGATTTGGGGGTTTTTCAAAAATTGCTTGTTTTAGGCTATTCTTGGAGTAGATTGAATGCTAAGTAGGTGGAGAACTTAGATTTAAGGTTGATTTCGTGCTGTAGAGAGATTGATCAAGAGTTTTGCTGATTAGAGATTCTATTGTTCAAAAAAAAAAAAAAAAAAAAAAAAAAAAAAAAAAAAAAATTTGATCATGGGATCCTCTAATTTAGTTTACAACTCTTGTTTTGCTTAGCTATTAATTTTTAATTGGGTTTTCTAGAGCTGAACTCTTTAGCTTGATCTTTTCTCTCTCTTTGAAAATTTTCTTTTCTTCTGCTTTGCTCTCAACTGCTGATCCTTAAGGACTTGGTTTTGGTGCACCTCCTCACAAACTAACTGAGAAGTGGGCCGCTTGGTAGGTGGTTTTGGCTGTGGTAATGGAGCTTGAGTTGAAATGGTAAGATTAGCTTCTTGGTTTCTCTTCTCCAATACAAGAGCTCCTCCACCTTGACCCCTTGGCGCTCTTGCTCGCTTGGGAGGGGCTTGCTTGTGAGCAATGTCAGCCGCACTCTCATCAGCAGCAATTCTTTTGCCATCTCTCTTGGCTTGTGTTTTCTTCTTGAGCATGGCTAAAGCTTGTTGCCTACGTTCCTCCTCGGAACCAGGTTGTGAACCCAACACTTTCCCTGTTCTAGCAGTCTCTCTCTCAGCATTCTCCCTCTTCTCAGTCTCTTTCTCTGCTTGAGTTTGTCTAGCCATTGGTACCTGAAAGAGTAAAACCTTGGAAAGGAGTGAGCAAAGGGAAGAAAAGAAAATTTTCAAAAAGCTGAGGATCCCTCTCCAGACAGTGATGAGGATCATGGCCCTCCCACGAGGAAAAACTTCAATGCTGGCAGAGATAGGAAGAAGAAACCCACAGAAGCTGAGTTGGTGGAGCAAATGAGGAAAGGTATTGCTTGGCCTCCAACAAGATTTGTGGACAAGTCCATCTTAAAGGACTTGTATCTTGAAGATGATGTCAAGGAGATGCTAGAGTTCATGAAGATAGGCAGCTTCTATTCAGTGGCTTACCAAACTTATCCCGAGGTCTCTTGTCAGTTCTTGTCTACTCTTGAAGCGACATTTCACACCAAGAAGATTGCACAGCAAGGTTGGGGAAGAATCACCTTTAAGATCGCTGGTCAGTCTTACACCATGTCCTTCACAGAGATTGGAGAAGCTCTTGGCCTCCATGATGGGAGGAATCCAGCTCTTCCTCAGCTCACCAATGCACCAAAAGGGAAAGGAATAGAAGACCTAACTTGGAAATTGATATCAGGAAAGGGAAGAGAGGGTAGGAAAGACAGAAGCACAGCCATCAAGCACCCTTCCTTGCGCTATCTCCACAGGTTCCTTATCCACACCTTGTTCTACAAGAAGGAGGTGAGTAATATCGCTGGAGAGGAATTGAGATTTCTTCATCAAGCTGTCCAACACTATGCCTCCCACCCTCAGTTACCCATTATCCCTGATGACTTCTACAGTGATTTTGGTATGGTGGGATACTTTGTGACGCGCCTCATGTACTATAAGGATTGGGCTTGGACAAACCGCGATTCAGAACCTCAGATTGGGATCGGTGGCTGGATAACCCCACTACTTGGTTACTTGGGGATTGAATTGGGAACTGATAAATCAGGTCCAGCTTACTTGAATGGAAAGTACCTCCAGAAGGTCAAATTCCTAGCAGGGACATTAGATGGAAGGTGTGTCTACTCATACAAGAGGCTCAATAAGAAGGCTGAGATTGTTCTTCCCAACTACCTACTCACCACCTTGACAAGTCCGGGCGCAATCAGGTTCGATATTGATGAGGAGCACTTGCTCAAATGCCATGGAGCACTAGGCCCTGTGACTCAAACGCCAACAACAGGAAGCAGCGACGCAGTATATCTTCAGGGGTACACAAGCATGGCCACTGAACACCTTTTTGGCCCTCCTCGCTACAAGTTCGACCAGTTCACAGGTGTTTTACCTCTCGGCCCCCTTCGCGACGCTCATGATCAGATCAGTACCCTCCAGAGGTGGAGCAGAGCTCAAGATAGAACCATTTACAAGCTCACCAACAAATGTAAGGAACTGAGAAGGACCGTGAAGAGACAAGCTAAGGCCTCAGCTATTTTCATGAGAAAGGTGACTGATGTTTTGACTAGAGGGGCTGTAGCTGGATGTAAGGCAGAGGACTTTGACATTGATGCTCTCATCACACCCCCACCTCAGCCTCTCTATGACCCATCCGCACCAGAATCAAAGGAGCCGTCTCTCCGCCGCTTGAGAAACCCATACATCTTCCCTTCAGAATCAGGAAACAAATCTCCTTCTCTTGACACCACTGATGAAGATGACAACTCTGAGGGCGAGGCATCAGCCTCTTCTCACGCTCCATAGAGGTACTCCAACACCCTCCATTGTATATACCATTTTCATTTGCATTTAGATTTTATTTTGGTCATCTCTCTCCACTTTTCACACAAGAGACTGTGTGAATTAAGTGTGGGGGAGGTGCAAGTTGCTGATGTTCTTATGTTTTCTTGTCATTTAGCATGCATTGTATATAGTTATTGCATAGAAAACCCATAAAAATTTGAAAAAAAAATTTTGAAAACACAAAAAGAAGCATCTAGTTGCATCATTTGCATTTTAGGATTGAGTCTAGACGCATTCATATAGGTTGCATTCATGCATAAGGGGATGATTTTACCTTGTAAAGATGCTCATGCTAAGTTCTCATTTTGGCGACCTTTGTAATCATGACAACTAGATTGAGCATTCTCTTGATAGCTTGTAGACTTTGTGCCTTGAATTCTCTTCTTGAAACTCATTGGATTGTTTGAAACTCTCTCTTTGAAGATTGCTCCTGTCTTATTTAAACTCAATGTCTCTTGCTTATGGTCATTTGTGTGCTGAGTCATGGCTTATACACACTTGAATTGTCTCATGCTTTTTACCAATCTTTTTGACAAATTCAAGTGGCACTCCGCACCCTGAACCCAAAGCTTCCTTTCAAGCCTTCATTGATTGTTGAGTGAGGTCTTTTTGGAAAGCTTTGCATGTGCATAATGTTGAGAGTATCGGGGTCGACAATGCTTAGTCTCCATTCTAGCTAGATTAGACACATCTTTGTCTAGCACTTAGGATTGGGTGGTGAGTGTTGTTGATTTTATCTTTGGGAGTATGGTTTGGCTAAGAAAGAGAAGATTAGACTTTTAGAGCTCTAGATTGATTATCTTGTCTCAAGGGATAGTAATTTGTGATCCTTAGCTCAAATAATTAATGTCTTGGCCCCCAATTTAAAAAAAAAAAAAAAAAAAAAAAAAAAAAAAAAAAAAAAAAAAAAAAAAAAAAAAAAATGAAATGAATGATGAAAAATGAAAAGAAAGGGGGCTAGCAAAGTTTAGAAAGAGCTAAGTTGAATCTAAAAAAAAGAAAATCCCTTGATTGACTCCATAAAAGAAAAGAGTTCTATTTAAAGAAGTGTTTTGAGTTCTTTGGGATAACTTGGTGAGTGATGAGAGTTGGGTTTTGGCACTTGAAGTTGAAGTTTTAGCTTGTATATGCAAGGGGAAGGGTAGAGCAATGGAGATTGAGCATTGTATGCATGAGTTGATCCCTTTCTTAGATATATTATGTGCACTACCAAAGCTACTTTGTTTTGAGAGTAAACCACCTTAAAAGATTGTTTTGAACTTCCTAGTTCATCATTGAACAAAAACATTTCCTCTCCAAACCAAATGACTTGGACCTTTTGACCATGTGCAAGATTTTCTATTGAGTTTGCTTAATGATTGTTAGAGAGTTGTTGAATTTGGGTTTGTGGAATCATGATGATGAGTGTAGAGATCGAAAGAGTTGAATAGGCCTAGAGAAGTTAGAGAAGAATGGAAGTTTTGCTCTAGCTAGTTGTTATGACTATGCAAGGTTGTTAGGGTGAGAGCTAAGAAGAGCATCTTTTGGTTATGAAATCTCTGCTTCCAAGCCTCTCCTCCTTAGTTCTTGAAAGTTTACTTGAGGACAAGTAAAGGACTAGTGTGGGGGAGTTGATATCCTGCATAATTACATGTTTTTAGCCTTCATATCTTGTGCATTTTGATCATATAGCTTAGATCTTAGTGTCTTTAGGATCCATATTGCATTCATATGTCCCTATCAGGTGTTGGGGCATGCTATGAGATGATGTGAAGTGTTTGAGAGTCCAAAGATCCAAAAGAGGTGAAGAATGATGCTCAGCCAAGCAAGTACTCTCTTAGACTCGACTGGACCGGAATGGTCGAGACCGGAATCACCATCCCGGGCGTGTGGGCGAGGACCGGACTAACCAGACCGCCATCACCAACACGGGCGTGAAGGGAGGAGACCAGACAGACCAGACCGCCATGACGAACCCGGGCGTGAAGAGGAAGACCGGAGAGACGAGACCGCCATGACGAACCCGGGCGTGAAGAGGAAGACCGGAGAGACGAGACCGGGAAGGTGAAGCCGGGCGTGGAGGCTCAGACCGGATTGCAGGACCGGGATGCGGATGCCGGGCGTGGATGAAGCTTGGGTGAGAGAGTGGTCGAATCTGGTTTTCTCAAACCGGGTCGGTTCGACCCAACTCGACCTTGGGTCATTTTTATCACATTTTGAAGACCAAAATTAGCCTTATCCAAGGGGCACTCTAGTCTTTTATCCTATGTATCTCTCTTTACCCTAAACCTAACTATAAATACTTTGTAATCTCCATTTTGGAGAGTTTATCTTATTTTCTCTCTAAGAAACACAAAACTTTGGGTGAAAGTTCTTACCTTGGATCAAATCATCATCTTCTTGTGTTCTTGAGTGTTTATAATTTCTGTTTCATCTTTCTTAAACATGATTAAGCTTGGAAACCTCATGGGTTCAAGAGTAATCATGGTGATTAGTGAGTAGATCCACTTTTGGATTCATGGGTTAGGGAGATTAAGGGTGATTAGGCTTGATCTAAGGTGTTTAGGTGTAGATCCTTCTTATTCCTTGCTAGTAGAGTGTTTTTAATGCTTCTTTAGGGCTGGCCTCTCTAAAGTTGAGATCTAGACATTTCCCACCCACAAGGTGTTTGATGAAATGTCTGAACCAACTCTCCTAAGCTTTTAACATACTCTACCAAAGAGATTTGTTGTTAAAGGTGTTAAGATGGCTATTAGACTTATTATTAATGATTGCTTCCTAAACATTCAACCAAAGAGATTTGATGCTTGAGTTTTGGAAGCAATTGAGCATTCATCTAGAGATAGAGTTTGTTTAGTCTTGTGTCTAGGTCTAAGGTAGATAGATTGGTTGAAAGCTGGCACCTTAGTTTGAGTTTGATCACCCAAGGTCTAAGTCCCTTATCCCATGAGTCCTCTCATCTCATAATCATAAGAAAGTCTCTTGCTTTATTGCATTTCTAGTCTTATTCTAGTATAATCTCTCATCATATCTTGATAGCATTTAGCTTAAGCATGGTCTTGCATTCCTAGTGGTTCATGTTCTCTTAGAATTGGATTGACATCCTTTATACTTCAGCATTTGAATAGGATCATAGAAAAATCCTGTTTTCATTGATATACAACTAGAGAGCGGGTCCAACCAAGGTTGAGCCGAATCCCTTACAATGGTGGCTTCACAAGACTCCCTTGAGAGTGCTACTGCCAGCATCCTTTGTTTGTATTGGACGATGTGGTCGTCTCGATCTCCGATTCCATCACACATCTTGATGTTTGGAAAAGAGAAATTTCTAGGCATCTCCACCAAGGCGATCTCATCTGTGAACGGAGACTCCGCGTAAGAGTTGGGGTCGCTCTTTCGGATTGGAGGAGCCACCCCTGGTAGTCTTTACACTAGAGATTGCATCGCGTCGAACTTCTTGGAGAACATCTCCTCTAGGTGGGCTACCACGGAAGGTCTTGTAGATGTTGCCCCTGCGGGTGCTTCCTGATCTGGTTCGAGCTCAGATTCGTTGTCTTCTATGTTGTGAACCTGAGAGGTTCCATTCTTTTTCCGGGTTACCCCATCTCCGTCGGTTGCTGGGCGCGCAGCCTCGGCTCCGGAATTAGGTGTCGTTAGATCTTGCATGGGCCGGATCTTAGCTCTGAAACGGTGCTTCTTGTTGCTTGTCGCGTTGAGAGCCTGGTTCTCGTCTCGGAGGGAAAGATTTTGCGACTCGAGTTGGCTAAGCTTCTCGGTGCTTTGCTCCAGGTATTTAAAGTGTTCATCAAGCTTCTCCTTCAGGCCTTGCAATTCAGAAGAGAGCTCCGGGTCGTCTGTGGCTCTTTCCTAAGCCTTGTGCAGCTCGGTGACTTGACTTTGCGGGCCGTCGAGTTGTCTTTGAAGCTTGGCCTCCTTTTGGGTTTCCGGTTGATTTTTCTACTCATCCGCCGTCACCATCACGTAGTTTGGATTACCCCCCTCCTTTTAGCGCCAGACTGTTAGGGGATTTTTGTGTAAGTCCTTTTTAGGGTACTACGGAACGGAGGACAAGCGTATAGATTCGAGTAGTTATGATAGGTTTGTGAAAGATTTGTAAAAGACGATGAATAAGGAGACGGTTTATTAGATCAAAGAGCCGGAACTACAATAGAATGGTGTAAGAACCCTAGTGTAGCCGTCTATCTCTAAATTCTAAGTCTCCGGGTGTAGATTAGTCGATCCCCTGCTTTAGGTTTTGTTTCTCCTTATATAGTCGCCTTTTAGTCGGTCCGAGTAGGAGGAATTATTCCATATTCGGAAATATGGAAGATTCTCCTAGTCGGAAGTTTTCCATTTCTCGAAGGAAGGAGTAGTTCTCGAGGGTAATTCCTAGAGTAGTTCTAAAGGGTAATTCCTGAGTTCTCGAGTTCCTTTCAGTGAAGACCTGGGGTACTTCGTAAGCGGGGACCCGGAGGTCTGGGTCCTGCCTGAAACCTGGAGAAAAATGATACCGGAGTATTTTTCCCCATCAGATAGCATTATCTCTTGGACCGTCTTGTATAACATATGAAATGCTTTCTTTAGCTCTTGCCCCGGAGAGAGAGAGAGACTGTCTAGATGGTTTGTGAGATCATCTAAGTTGGGGTTGAGGCTAGACTTGATAAACAACCCTTCGACAGCTTCACATAAACCAGCAGCCATTTTCTTAGTTCCTGATCTTGTTCTTGGTGCTTGTTTAAGAGTGGGAATGTTGATATCTGGTTATATATCCTCATCAAGATAGATGTTCTGATAAAAAATAATA
>NW_026619528.1:0-7971 GCF_000801105.2 Raphanus sativus | reverse complement strand
CCAAAAGCTGAGGCTTCTTACCCAAGGTTCCAAGTCTGTGGAGGAATACTATCAAGAGATGGAGTTGCTTATGTTGAGAGCTAAGGTTTCCTGAAGATAAAAGAAGCTACCATGGCACGGTTTCTTGGTGGGCTCAACCGTGAGATACAGACAGAGTAGAGATGCAACACTACTTGGAAATAGAGGAGATGCTACACAAAGCAATCTTGGTAGAGCAACAAGTTAAGAGAAGAAGTCATGCGGTGGCAGCTATAGTTCCAGTAGATACCAGACTTTCTAAGGAGGACAAACCAAGCTATCAGAAAGAGGGCAAGCCACAACCAAAGGAAGAGTCTAAGCCTAGTAGCATCTACAGCAAGGATAAGGTAAAGCAGAGGCTACCAGCTCGCGTGCAAGAGAGATGTGAAGTGCTTTAAGTGTCAAGGGCGTGGGCACTATGCTAATGAGTGTACCAATAAAGAGTTATGGTTCTCTTGGAGAATGGCGAGTATGAATCTGAAGATGAAAAGACCAGAGACTAAGCAAGAATCTTCAGAAGCAGAGTATGAAGAGAAAACCAGTTCATAGTAGGCTTTTGGTGGCAAGAAGGACTCTCAGCTTGCAAAACAAAAACCGAGGAGCTAGAGCAAAGAGAAAACCTGTTCTACACTCGTTGTATGGTGAAAGGAAAAGTTTGTAGTCTGATAATTTGATGGTGGAAGCTGTGTTAATGTTGCTAGTGAGACAATGGTGAAGAAGCTTAGCTTGAAGACTCAAAATCCTAGACCATACCGACTACAATGGCTCAATGAAGAAGGGGAAATGAAGGTATCCAACACAGTGCAATTCCTTAATCCATTGGAAGATATGAAGATGAGATCCTATGTGATGTGATACCCAATGGAAGCCAGTCATATCTTGCTTGGGAGACCATGGCAGTTTGATAGAAGAGTTACACACAATGGTTTACTAACAAGCATACCTTTGAGTTCAACGGCAAGAAGACTAACCTCTGGTACCTCTAACTCCTAAAGAAGTGCATCAAGATCAGCTACAGCTTCAGAAAAAGAAAGAAATAGATCTTAAACCAGAACAGAGCAAGCATGCACAACTTCTATGCCAAAACTGGTGACATCAAAAAGATCTCTCTACTCTAATCAATCAGTTCTCTTATTTGTTTTAAAAAGAATCTCTTGTTTGTCTAACTGATTGCACACCAGTGTATCCGAGTGAGATGTCAGCTCTTTTACAGGATTATCAAGATGTGTTTCCAGAAGATAGTCCCACTGATTTACCACCTATACGACGGATTGAGCATCAGATAGACTTTGTACCAGGTTCTACTCTTCCCAATAGACGGCCTACAGAACTAACACGTTTGAGACCAAGGAGCTACAAAGGCAGGTTGTGGAAATAATGGAGAAAGGCCACATCCGTGAGAGCATGAGTCCTTGTGCTGTTCCAGTGCTCCTGGTGCCTAAGAAAGCTGGAAGCTGGCGCATGTGTGTTGATTGTAGAGCAATCAACAACAAAATTGAAGTATCGCCACCCTATTCCTAGATTAAGATGATATGCTTGATGAATTGCATGGTTCTAGCATTTTTTCTAAGATAGATCTTAAGAAGTGGATATCATAAATTAGGATGAAAGAGGGAGATGAATGGAAAACTGCTTTAAAAACTAAGCATGGGTTGTAAAATGAGTGATTAGTTATGCCCTTTGGATTAACCAATGCTCCTAGTACTTCATGAGATTAATGAACCAGGTTCTTAGGTCCTTTATAGGATGTTTGTTTGTGGTTAACTTTGATGACATCCTAGTTTACAGCCAGAGTCTAGAAGAGGCATATAAGGTCATCTTAAGGCTGTCCTTTGATGTTTTGAGAAAAGAAAAGCTTTTGCTAACCTTAAGAACTGCACTTTCTGTACGAATAACTTGGTCTTCCTAGGCTTTATTGTGAGTGCAGATGGAGTGAAAGTGGATCCAGAGAAGGTGGAAAGCTATACGAGAATGCCCATCCCTAAGACAGCGAGTGAAGTGAGGAGCTTCCATGGACTTGCTGGCTTCTATAGGCGATTTGTGAGGGACTTCAGTACTATAGCAGCTCCCTTGACTGAGGTTATCAAGAACGACATAGGATTCAAATGGGGAGAAACACAAGAAGCTGCATTCCAATGCCTTAAAGAGAAGCTTACTAATGCCCTCTTCTTATACTTCCTGATTTTAATAAAACTTTTGAGATTGAATGTGATGCCTCAGGAATTGGTATTGGTGCTGTTCTTATGCAGGAGAAAAGACCTATGCATAACTTTAGTGAAGGGATGACCTAAACCTTTCTATGGGATACGGTATGCCTTTTCGGTTTAGGAAAGTTACTATTTCTATTGGGAAAAGGAAATCGGGGTTTTTTGAGACTGTATAATATGGGTCTAAGGGTTTGTAAAATTATTATCACATCAATTAAATAAGAAACCCTAAACGGGTATTTGCCTCAATACGTTTTCTTCTCTATTCTTCTTCTAACCTAAAACGACGGCTGTTCACAACAAGTGGTATCAGAGCCAGGTTGCGAACCCTAAAGGATGACCGGAGGAAGTTCTCTTAAGTTCGATGTTCCAAGATTCGATGGGAAGGGAAATTTCGTAAGGTTTCATACGTATAAGGACGTATAAGGCAAGTGGTATCAGAGCTTTAGGTTGCGAACCCTAAAGGATGACCGGAGGAAGTTCTCTTAAGTTCGATGTTCCAAGATTCGATGGGAAGGGAAATTTCGGTCTGTGGCAACGGCGTGTTAAGGACTTGCTTACGCAGCAAGGGATGAAGAAGTCTCTGTTGGAGACGAAACCGGAAGCGATGGATCAGGATGATTGGGAAGAGATGCAGGATAAGGCCGTCTCAACGATTCGACTCTGTTTGTCGGATGACATAACACATCAGGTGATGGACCTCACAACTTGTAAGGAGATGTGGGATAAGTTGGAAAAGATGTATATGTCAAAATCGTTATCTAGCAAACTATACCTCAAGCAGAGGTTGTTCGGTTTGAAGATGTCTGAGAGCGGGGATCTGGTTGCACACGTCAACAACTTCAATCAAATCATCGGGGATCTGGTTCGTGTGGATGTGAAGATTGAGGACGAAGATCAAGCCATGATCTTGCTGTGTTCTCTGCCTCCTCAATATGAGACGTTGTTAACAGCTCTAACAGTCGATAAAACGACCATAAAGCTGGAGACAGTTTCTGCAGCACTACTCTCTCACCATGAGAGAAGGCAGAATACAGGCGTGGGTGACAACTCTCAAGGTGACGGGCTGTATGTCAGTCAGGATAGAGGAAGGCAGCGGGGGAAGCAGCAGGATGATACTAGCAAGAAAAGGTCAAAGTCAAAGTTCGGGAAGAAAGTAGTCTGCTATAGGTGTGGCAAGCCTGGCCACTATAGGAGAGACTGTCCGGACAAAGGGCAGAATTCGAAGGAGACATCGAACTCTGCAAACATGGTTCAGAAGGTGGAAGACTCGGAAGGATCAGCTGATTCGGATATGCTTGCTGTTACGTCAGGTGATCACTCGGATACCTGGATAATGGATACGGGCGCTTCATTCCACATGACCCCTAACAGGGAGTGGTTTGAAACGTACAAGGCTGGAAACATGGGCTCTGTTCGACTTGCGGATGACAAGGCGTGTGGTGTTGTGGGCATTGGACAAGTCAAGTTTCGGATGTATGATGGGACTATCAGGACATTAACTGATGTCAGACACATACCAGTCATGAAGAAGAATCTGATATCTCTGGGGTTGCTACATAGAAACGGCTTCAAGTACAAATCAGATGATGATGAAGTATTGAAGGTTTTCAAAGGTTCTATGATGGTGATGAAGGGACAGATGACAGCTGGAAGCGTATATCGGTTGATAGGGAACGTGGTTGTAGGTGGTGCTGCAGCTGCAGTTTCTGAGTCGGAGTGTACAACCTTGTGGCATATGCGTATGGGTCACATTGGGGAACACGGTTTGAAAGAGCTCTTTAGAAGGGGTCTTCTGGACGGGTTAAAAGATTGCAAGATGGAGTTTTGCAAGTTCTGTGTGATGGGAAAACAGTCCAAGGTATCTTTTAAGACGGGCCAACACACGACAAAAGGTCTTATTGACTATGTCCATTCTGATGTGTGGGGGCCAACTCGGGTGCAATCTATGGGAGGATCAAGATACTTCGTTTTATTCATCGATGACTTCTCTAAGAAGGTTTGGGTGTACTTCATGAAGCAGAAATCTGAGGTGTTCGAAAACTTCAAGGTTTGGAAAGCTGAAGTAGAAAATCAGACGGAGAGAAAGGTGAAGTACTTGAGATCGGATAATGGCACAGAGTATACTGACGGGAAGTTCCAGAAGTTTTGTGCGGAGCATGGCATTCAGAGGCACTTTACAGTGCGTAAAACACCTCAGCAAAACGGTGTCGTTGAAAGAATGAACCGTTCGATTGCAGAGAAAGCAAGGTGTTTGAGGTTGAATGCAGGGTTAGCAAAGCAGTTCTGGGCGGAAGCAGTAAACATGGCAGTCTATCTCATCAATAGATCGCCAAGAAGTTCCTTAGAAGGGAAGGTCGCAGAAGAGGTGTGGACTGGGGTAGATATTGATCTATCAAACTTGAGGATATTTGGATGTCCAGCTTACATGCTAGTTGCGGGAGATGAAAGATCAAAGCTGGATTCGAAATCCAAGAAGTGCATCTTTCTAGGCTTTGAGAAAGGTGTTAAAGGATTCAAGTTATGGGATCCTGAGGCAAGGAAAAGGGTGTTTAGTCGAGATGTGGTCTTTGACGAGCAGTATATGGTGCAGCAGGCGATATCAGACCGAGTGCCTGTGACCATTGAGACTATCACGGATTCTGAAGTTACTCAGGAGGAGTCTGGTGCAGATAAACCAGATGAAGTTAGTGATGAGCGATCTGTGGAAGTGGCACAGAAAGAGGTTCAACGTGGAACAGAGGAGAGTTTGGTTTCTAGAAGACCAAAACGTGCAATAAAGGCTCCAGTCAGGTTCGGGTTTGAAGACATGGTCAACTATGCTCTTATGGTCGAGATGGATGATCCTACCACCTATCATGAAGCTATTAATAGCGATGAGAGGGATGAATGGATTGGTTCTATGACGGAAGAGGCAGTAAGTCTGGATAAGAACGAGACTTGGGATCTTGTGGAGTTACCTGAAGGGAAGAGAGCAATTGGCTGCAAGTGGATCTACAAGAAGAAGGAAGGGATGTCTGTGAAAGAACCTAAGAAGTTCAAGTCCAGAGTAGTGGCAAAAGGGTACTCGCAGAAGAAAGGAATAGACTACGACGAGATATTCTCGCCGGTAGTACGACACACTTCCATACGAGCTGTGTTGGGTTTGGTAGCTGTTTGGGATCTGCATCTTGAGCAGATGGACGTGAAAACGGCCTTCCTTCATGGAGAGTTGGAGGAGGAAATATATATGGAGCAACCTGAAGGTTTGGTTAAGCCTGGAGAAGAGCATCTGGTGTGTAGATTGAAGAAGTCTTTATACGGTTTGAAGCAGGCTCCAAGGCAGTGGTACAAACGGTTTGATTCATATATGATGAAAATAGGCTATCAAAGGTGCGAGTACGATTGCTGTGTGTATGTCAAGTCCCTTGACCATTCTCCCATATTCCTGCTGTTATATGTTGATGATATGCTCATTGCTGCAAACGATATGGATGACATAAATCGTTTGAAAGGGTTACTGGGACGAGAGTTTGAGATGAAGGATCTTGGTGCTGCAAAGAAGATTCTTGGAATGGAGATTCGCAGGGATAGAAGCTCTAAGAGGTTATGGCTTTCTCAGAAGAGCTACATTGAGAAGGTGTTAGAACGTTTTGATATGTCGAATTCAAAACCAGTCTCTACACCATTGGCGAAGCACTTCATACTTACAGCAGAGCAAAGTCCAAAGTCTGCTGAAGAACTCAAAGATATGGCGGAGGTTCCTTATGCTAGCGCAGTTGGTTGTTTGATGTATGCAATGGTGTGTACAAGACCAGACCTAGCACAAGCAGTTAGTCAAGTCAGTAAGTACATGTCGAATCCTGGGAGGAGACATTGGGATGCTGTGAAGTGGATCCTAAGATACTTACGAGGTACAAGTGACTATGGGCTTATGTTTGGTGGAGAAGTGCAGGATTCAGTTATTGGGTTCGTGGATTCAGATTATGGTGGAGACCTTGATAATAGCAGGTCAACTACGGGGTATGTATTTACTCTTGCAGGAGCACCTATTTGCTGGAGATCGGTACAACAAGGTATTGTAGCGATGTCGACCACAGAAGCTGAATACATGGCACTTGGAGAAGCAGCTAAGGAAGCAGTAGAGGTACAAGGACTTGTATCCGAGTTGGGTGTTGATCAAGAAGGTGTTCAGCTACACTGTGATAGTCAAAGCGCGTTATGCTTGGCTAAGAATCAAGTGTATCATGGAAGGACGAAGCACATACGTATAAGGTTTCATAAGATAAGGGAGTTAGCAGCTTCTGGAGAAGTCTTATTGGAGAAGGTGCATACGTCGGAGAATCCAGCTGACATGTTGACCAAGCCTGTTACAACGGAGAAGTTTAAGCATTGCTTGAATCTGCTCCGTGTTTGCCAATGCTAAAAAGCAATGGAGGTTCCCCCCAGAAGATAGACGGGATAAGGAGTTTTGTAGAGATTTTTTGTCAAGGTGGTGTTTGTTGCTTCTGTGTGTCTTAAATCTCTGTTGTACCAGTAAAATGCCCAGCACTCGTGGGTCGGACGTAGTAAAATGCCCAACGGTATGCCTTTTCGGTTTAGGAAAGTTACTATTTATATTGGGAAAAGGAAATCGGGGTTTTTTGAGACTGTATAAATATGGGTCTAAGGGTTTGTAAATTATTATCACATCATTAATAAGAAACCCTAAACGGGTATTTGCCTCAATACGTTTTCTTCTCTATTTTTCTTCTAACCTAAAACGACGGCTGTTCACAACAAGGCGATTTGTGAGGGACTTCAGTACTATAGCAGCTCCCTTGACTGAGGTTATCAAGAAAGACATAGGATTCAAATGGGGAGAAACACAAGAAGCTGCATTCCAATGCCTTAAAGAGAAGCTTACTAATAGCCCTCTTCTTATACTTCCTGATTTTAATAAAACTTTTGAGATTGAATGTGATGCCTCAGGAATTGGTATTGGTGCTGTTCTTATGCAGGAGAAAAGAGCTATTGCATACTTTAGTGAGAAGCTTGGAGGAGCCACTCTCAAATATGCAACTTATGATAAAGAACTTTATGCTTTGGTGAGGGCCTTGCAGACTTGGCAGCATTATCTATGGCCCAAGGAGTTCGTAATCCACACCGATCATGAGTCTCTCAAGTACCTTAAAGGCCAGAACAAGCTCAGTAAGAGGCACGCCAGATGGGTAGAATTCATTGAAACCTTCCCTTATGTGATAAAATACAAACAAGCTAAGGAGAATATAGTTGCTGATGCACTATCAAGAAGGTATGCTCTCTTAAACACTCTTGATGTTAAACTATTAGGTTTTGAGCAGATTAAAGGTATGTATGAGACTGATTCTGATTTTAAAGATGCTTATAACTCTTGTGAAAAGGTTGCTGTTGGGCATTACTTTAGGCATGATGGATTTCTTTTCTATGATAATCGTTTGTGTGTGCATAACTGTTCTTTGAGAGAGTTATTTGTCAGGGAATCTCATGGAGGAAGCCTTATGGGTCACTTTGGTGTTACAAAGACTCTTAAAACCTTGCAGGATCACTTCTTTTGGCCTCGGATGAAAAGAGATGTGGAGAGAATTTGTGAGAGATGTGCAACTTGTAAAGAAGCTAAGTCTAAGGTTCAGTCACATGGTTTGTATACTCCTCTCCCTATTGTAGGAGAATAACCAGGATCTAAGAAGCTTTATTTGGAACCACTATTCAGTGGAGAATAACCAGGAAGTTAAATAAATCTCATAGG
>NW_026619527.1:0-7972 GCF_000801105.2 Raphanus sativus | reverse complement strand
AACATCCCGGGCCCGGCCCAAAATGAAACCCAAGAGCTGCAGGCCCAAGTGAGTGAAACCCTACCCCAAAGCTCCCCCATTCTTATAAAAGGAGCAGCACACCTAGGTTTCACCACAAGAGAGACAGCAAGCGAAGCCCTGCCCGACCAGAACCTCGCCGCCGCCTCCGCCGCCGACGACCAGCCGACCGCCGCCGTCCGCACGCCGCTCGCCGACCGCCCCGCGCGCAGCCCGAGCCGTCGATCCCGAGCCCCCAGTCGTCGCCTCCTTGATTCCTTTTCTTGTAACCTTCTCAGATCTGAACCTTAAGGTAATCTAAATCCCTAACCTTCTAAGTCATTGGGTATGACCAGATCTAAACCTAAACCCTCTTCCTCTTGTGAATCTGTATGGATCAGATCCGGAGTGGTGACCATCTCTTCTCCTTTTTTCCTAGATCCAGATCTACCGCTCCAAGAAACTAAGGTGAGGACTTGGGATGTGAACTTATCTCTTGTTGAGTAACTGTAGACATAGTCCTTGGTGATGTGATCTAGATCTTATGTGTATGAATGATGTGCCTGTGATAGATCTATGGTTCTAATGTGATGTGTGTTATGTGTGAATGATGGAGCCCTAGTCCTACTAGGGCGACGATGAACTGAACTGAAAGTGTCTAGGATGATGATAAGTTGAGACTTGTGTAAAGTGTAAAGTTGATAGAGTGAAGATGAGTAAGTGAAGTGATGAGTAAGATGAAAGTGAAGTATGAGTATGAGGTTGTGAAAGTGTAGTTGTCATTGAATCTTGTTTGTAGTCCTGCTTGGACCACCGAGAACGGGTGGGCGTCTAGAGTCTAGGGTGTGATGTGTGATGTGAAAGGAACCGCGCGAGGCGGGATATAAATAAGCAAGTGTAGTGGCGCCTTAGGATCGAGTCAAGCCAAAAAGGTGGCTGGGTCAGGCTATGAATGGCCGGGGGGCAGACAGTGCAAGGTGGCCAACGTGCTGCAATCCGGTAGCCTTTAGGAAGCTGGAGAGGGGGATGGTTTTCCCGAGAGAGGGCGCCCCTTCCAGGTTAGGCCGGCACGAGGTGGGACGTCCGTAAACGGCTATAGGTCCTATGTCTAGGTTGATTGGAGTCAGTTTGCCTTGTTGTGCCTGGATCGTATAACTTATGAATGTGTTGAATGTTATTGGGCTTGAGTGAGTTCGTGGGCTCCTGGAGCCTGCCCTCACTAAGTATTCTGTACTCACCCCTCCTTCTTTTCAGGTATGGCTGGGAGAGAGCAGGAGTAGGAGTCCGTATGGTGCAAGTTGTTTCAAGTTTCATTTTTTTCAGAACCATTTTCATTCGAGTTTTTCTTATGTTATTGAATAATCTATCTTTGGTGTTGAGTTTCTACTTTTATGAAAGACGATCTTGAGTTTTAATAAAGGGTTTTTGAATGATCTTTTGGAAGACTTAGTATTTTTATAAAGGACCCGGGATAGGGATGTTACAATTGGTATCAGAGCGGGGTTAAACCCGCCGGTGCCGTCCCGTGCGGGTATGAAAACAGTCTTTTTACATTCGGGTTTTAAGAGTTTTCAAATATTGCAAAAGAGCTTTTAAAGTTTAAGTAACGGAAGTGGAAGCACCACTCGGACCGAAACTCCCTGCTCCCTAGTATGTACACCGGTTTGATCAAATTGGACCTAATACCCGCTTCGTTTGTCACAGGATGCCTCCTAAGAACACGAGAGCCGCGCCAGCAGCAGGAACCGCCCAGCGAGCAGCAAGACGGGCCACCCGCTCCGCGTCCCAAGCCTCCAGTGAAGCCGAAAGTCAGAATGTGGGTGCACCAGGGAACGGGAACCCCGCAGTGGAGCCAAATGTGGTGAACGCAGCGATCCTAGAGGAGCTGCGGAGGTACCGAGAAGCCTACGGGGGTCAGCTCCCCAACGGTGCAGCCGCAGCTGGAGCCGGGGCCGTTCCGATACCGCCAGCCGTGAACCCGAATCCGATACCGCCAGCCGTGGACCCGAACCCGATACCGCCCCCACCACCGCCGCCGGCAGCTCCTGCGGTGGTACCTGCCCAAGGACCCACGTATTGGGACATGATGAGGCATATGAGAAATATGCAGATGGAGTTCTTCAGCGGTAAGGCAGATGCCATCGTTGCCGATAATTGGAGGAGGCAACTCGAGAGGAACTTTCTCTCTGCCCGATGCCCGCCCGAGTTTCGCAGGGATCTGGCAGTCCACCACCTTAAGGATGACGCCCTGGTTTGGTGGGAAGGGGTAGTCGACAGCTCGAATGGGATCCGCTTGACGTATGACGACTTTCTGGAAGAGTTTAACGGGAAGTACTTTCCTTTGGAGGCCATGGACCAGATGGAAAGTAAGTTCCAGGATATTCGTCAGGGCTCGCGGAACGTAAGAGAGTACGGGGATGAATTTCACAGACTCCGGAGGTTTGCAGGGCACTACTTGAGCGACCGAGAGTTGGTTCGACGGTTCCTCAAAGGGATGAGGATCGAGTTAAGGAACAGTTGCAATGTGCGAGACTACCGCAATGTTCACGAGTTAATTGAGAAGGCTGCTGAGCAGGAAGCAGGGTTGGAAGAGGAGCGGAAGCAGAACCAGGCCTCCCAGAACAGGGGAGTCAAACGGACCCGTGACGCAGCACCAGCCGGAGAAGCCGCCCCGGCAAAGCCTCAGTGTCGGAGGTGCGGTCGGAACCACTCCGGAGAGTGCCGGGTGGGCGTGTGCTACAACTGCGGGCAACCCGGACATGTTCTCCGAGATTGCCCAAACGAAAGACAGGTGCGACCGGACAGAATCCGATGCTACCGTTGCAACCAGGAAGGACACATAGCCCGAGACTGCCGAGTGCAACTAGGAGGGAATGCAGGAGGAGCACCACCGCAGCAGCAAAGAGAACCAGCTGGAAGGCCACGTGCTTATGTGGCTGAGGCCCCCGAGGGTCCCGAACCAATCGCGGGTATGCTCTATCACCGAATATTCGTTGCATTTAAGTGAGTTTAGAACTGTGGTTGCATAGCTTAGCGTTAGTATTATGTAGGATCCGTCGCGGTCGGGGGAGTGGCGGCGTTCACTCTCTTCGACACCGGGGCAACCCATAGTTTTGTGAGCCCTAACCTTACTCGCGAATGGGCTTTTAAGGGGAGCTACAACACCAAGGTTGCGGGGGTCGAAACTGCGGGGAAGGAGAAGTTATCAACTAAAGGGAAGTACGAAGAAGTGCCAGTGATCCTCGCAGGCATAAACCTACCCGTGGACCTGCTGGAGTTGGAGCTCGGACGGTACGAGGTGATACTAGGAATGGACTGGTTAGCTCAGCACGGAGCTATAATCGATTGCGCCAAGACATGTGTTCTGATTCCGCTAGACGGGAGGCAGATTGTGTATCGAGGAATGAAGACCAGGACTGGAGTGTCGGTTATCTCGTTGGTACAAGCGGAAGAAGCAATTAGAAAAGGGAGTGAAGCCTTTCTAGCCACCATAGAAATGGTGGGGGAGACGGAGGCACCAGAATTGGAAGGTATTCCCGTGGCAGCGGAATATACGGATGTGTTTGAACCATTACGCGGACCTCCCCCACACCGGAATAATGCTTTCACCATTGAACTAGAGCCCGGGACTGCTCCGGTATCCAAGGCGCCCTACCGTTTGGCACCAGCAGAAATGGCAGAACTCAAGAAGCAGTTGGAAGACCTAGTAGAGAAGGGTTTCATAAGACCGAGCAGCTCACCGTGGGGTGCGCCGGTGCTGTTCGTAAAGAAGAAGGACGGGAGTATGCGCCTCTGCATAGACTATCGGGGGTTGAACAAGGTGACCGTTAAGAACAAGTACCCCCTTCCCCGCATAGACGAACTTCTGGACCAGCTGAGAGGAGCCACTTGGTTCTCAAAGATCGATCTCGCGTCGGGGTACCATCAAATCCCCATCCACTAGGAAGACATTAGAAAGACGGCGTTCCGTACCCGGTATGGGCACTCTGAGTTCGTGGTAATGCCCTTCGGTCTGACTAACGCACCGGCAGCTTTCATGGGACTGATGAACGACATTTTTCGTGAATACCTTGACCGGTGTGTGATTGTCTTCATTGACGATATTTTAGTTTACTCTAAGAGCAGAGAAGAACATGAGCGGCATCTGTCTATGGTGTTGGATAAGTTAAGGGAGCATAGGCTGTATGCGAAACTCAGCAAGTGCAGTTTTTGGCAGCGGAAGATCGGCTTCCTTGGACACGTGATCTCCGAAGCTGGTGTAGAGGTCGACCCGGAAAAGATAGAAGCAATCACGAAATGGCCGACACCGTGCAACGCAACTGAGATACGTAGCTTTCCTGGGCCTGGCAGGGTATTACCGTAAATTCGTCGATGGATTCGCAGCAACAGCAAGACCCCTACCCGGTTGACGAGCAAGGAAGAAAAATTCGCATGGTCGGAAGCATGCGAAGGGGGATTTAAACAACTAAAGGAAGCCCTGACTAAGGCCCCGGTACTGGTCTTACCCAACCCGGAATACCTTTCACCGTCTATACAGATGCATCTGGAGTGGGGTTAGGATGTGTACTCATGCAAGAAGGACGGGTCATTGCATACGCGTCCAGGCAACTACGGAAACACGAGGCTAACTACCCGACGCATGACCTAGAACTGGCAGCCGTAGTTTTTGCCCTAAAAATCTGGGGATCATATCTTTACGGAGAGAAAGTACAAATCTACACCGACCACAAGAGCCTGAAGTATGTCTTCACCCAGGGAGATCTAAACTTGCGCCAGCGCAGATGGATGGAACTACTGGCGGATTACGACCTGAATATTGATTACCACCCTGGAAAAGCCAACCTGGTGGCGGACGCCCTGAGCCGAAGAAAAGCCGATGTATCCGCCGCCAAGGAAACACGGGAGCTAGCCGTGACCCTAGCACAGCTGTGCCTACGGGCGACGTCAGTAGACGAGAACAGTGCCGGGCTAGAGGCTGTGGAACAAGCCGACTTACTTAGACGCATTCGTAGCGCCCAGGAGTCCGACCTCGCACTTCAGGAATTGGTTGATAAAGAGGTAGTCGGATATCGCACTGCCAGCAATGGGACCATCTTGTTTAGAGGTCGAGTATGTGTGCCCAACGGAAAGGAGCTGAAGGAGGAAGTGTTAGCTCATGCCCACCAGTCGCGACTTTCTATTCACCCGGGAATGACGAAGATGTACCACGACCTGAAGCAATACTACCATTGGGAAGGGATGAAGAGAGACGTGGGTGAGTGGGTTTCCCGGTGTCGGACTTGCCAGTTAGTGAAAGCTGAACGTGGGGTTCCCGGGGGTCTACTACAAGAACTACCCCTACCACAATGGAAATGGGATATGGTGACGATGGATTTTGTCACGGGGTTACCGAGGACGACAGGAAACAAGGATGCAGTATGGGTTATAGTCGACCGCCTGACCAAATCAGCCCACTTCCTACCTATCAGGACCACTGATAAGACCGAAGATTTGGCACGGGAGTACTTGAACTCGATCGTAAGGTTGCATGGGGTACCAGTCAGTATAGTATCTGACCGAGACCCGAAGTTTACCTCCAACTTTTGGCAAGCCTTCCAAAAGGCGTTAGGAACTAAAGTCCATCTAAGTACTGCATATCACCCCCAGACAGACGGACAGTCCGAGAGGACCATAAGGACATTAGAGGATCTCCTCCGGTCGAGTGTCCTGGAATGGGGAGGTAAATGGGGCGAACACCTACCTTGGGCGGAGTTCTCCTATAATAACAGCTATCACTCGAGCATCGGAATGTCTCCCTATGAAGCGCTGTACGGTCGACCATGCCGCACCCCCTTATGTTGGACCGAAGTGGGGGAGACACGCGACATGACACCAGAGTTAGTCCAAGAGGCAAGGGAACAAGTGGAACTTCTCAAGGAGAAGTTGAAAGAAGCCCATGACCGCCAGAAGAGTTATGCCGACAAGCATAGAAAGAATTTAGAATTTTCAGTGGGAGATGAGGTGTATTTGAAAATGAGGACCTTTCGAGGAAGTGACCCAAACCGGAAGTTGAAGAAACTGAGGCCTAGGTACATGGGCCCGTACGCTATCACGGAAAGGATCGGCGCGGTCGCGTACCGACTCGCCTTACCAGCAGCATTGTCAGACTTCCACGACGTATTTCACGTATCGGTACTCCGGAGATTAGTAAGAGAACCGGAGCTCATTCTACCACATCCACCTGCGGACGCTCAGCGTAATCTGACATTGGTTAGTGAGCCGGTAAGGATCATGGATAGAAAGGAAGTTAGTAGCCGCGGGAAAAAGGCAAGAATGGTGCTAGTCCGTTGGGAAAGGGACGGAATCTATGAAGATGTGTGGGAACCTGAATCGCAACTGCGGAATAGCCACCCCGGGATGTTTGAGGATCTTGAGAGGAACTGGGACGAGACCCAGAATTCGGGAACGAATTCATTTCTAGTGGGGGAGAGTTGTAACATCCCGGGCCCGGCCCAAAATGAAACCCAAGAGCTGCAGGCCCAAGTGAGTGAAACCCTACCCCAAAGCTCCCCCATTCCTTATAAAAGGAGCAGCACTCCTAGGGTTTACCCACAAGAGAGACAGCAAGCGAAGCCCTGCCCGACCAGAACCTCGCCGCCGCCTCTCGCCGCCGACGACCAGCCGACCGCCGCCGTCCGCACGCCGCTCGCCGACCGCCCCGCGCGCAGCCCGAAGCCGTCGATCCCGAGCCCCCAGTCGTCGCCTCCTTGATTCCTTTTCTTGTAACCTTCTCAGATCTGAACCTTAAGGTAATCTAAATCCCTAACCTTCTAAGTCATTGGGTATGACCAGATCTAAACCTAAACCCTCTCTCCTCTTGTGAATCTGTATGGATCAGATCCGGAGTGGTGACCATCTCTTCTCCTTTTTCCTAGATCCAGATCTACCGCTCCAAGAAACTAAGGTGAGGACTTGGATGTGAACTTATCTCTTGTTGAGTAACTGTAGACATAGTCCTTGGTGATGTGATCTAGATCTTATGTGTATGAATGATGTGCCTGGTGATAGATCTATGGTTCTAATGTGATGTGTGTTATGTGTGAATGATGGAGCCCTAGTCCTACTAGGGCAACGATGAACTGAACTGAAAGTGTCTAGGATGATGATAAGTTGAGACTGTGTAAGTGATAAGTTGATGAGTAAGTGAAAGTTGATGAGTAAGTGAAAGTTGATGAGTAAGATGAGAAGTGAAGTATGAGTATGTGGTTGTGAAAGTGTAGTTGTCATTGAACCTTGATTGTAGTCCTGTTTGGACCACCGAGAACGGGTGGGCGTCTAGAGTCTAGGGTGTGATGTGTTGTGATGTGAAAGGAACCGCGCGAGGGCGGGATATAAATAAGCAAGTGTAGTGGCGCCTTAGGATCGAGTCAAGCCAGAAAGGTGGCTGTGTCAGGCTATGAATGGCCGGGGGGCAGACAGTGCAAGGTGGCCAACGTGCTGCAATCCGGGTAGCCTTTAGGAAGCTGGAGAGGGGGACGGATTTCCCGAGAGAGGGCGCCCCTTCCAGGTTAGGCCGGCACGAGGTGGGACGTCCGTAAACGGCTATAGGTCCTACGTCTAGGTTGATTGGAGTCAGTTTGCTCTTGTTGTGCTTGGATCGTATAACTTATGAATGTGTTGAATGTTATTGGGCTTGAGTGAGTTCGTGGGCTTGTGGAGCCTGCCCTCACTGAGTATTCTGTACTCACCCCTCCTTCTTTTCAGGTATGGCTTGGAGAGAGCAGGAGTAGGATTCCGTATGGTGCAAGTTGTTTCAAGTTTCATTGTTTTCAGAACCATTTTCATTCGAGTTTTCTTATGTTATTGAATAATCTATCTTGGTGTTGAGTTTCGCTTTTATGAAATACGATCTTGAGTTTTAATAAAAGGTTTTTGAACGATCTTTGGTAAGACTCAGTATTTTTATAAAGGACCCCGGGATAGGGATGTTACAATT
>NW_026619526.1:0-7973 GCF_000801105.2 Raphanus sativus | reverse complement strand
GTGGAGAATAACCAGGAAGTTGAATAAATCTCATAGGAGTTGTGAGTAAGAAGATATCCCACTTTCTATCTGAGATTTTATTAAGATTAAAGAGAGTTTGTGATGAGAATTAAAGAACAAGAGAGTAAGCAAAGATGAATCCGAGTGAAAGAGAAGAGAGAGAGAGGAGTTGTTTGCGTAAACTAAAGAGAGAGAGTTGAGGAATTCATATTTCCTTAATCCAAAATAGTAAGCATACAATGTGAATATAAAGGCAAATCAAGATATACAAGACAAGTGAGAATATATTAAACTATGGTGGTCTGAGCTGAGCTCTGATCTCGCCTGATCCAAGAAAGGGACCACTCCCAACGGCTCCATCTCTTAGGGAAGTCATGTGACTTTTAATGTATTTAATTGTCAACTTGCTTCTCTCTTTGTCTTGATGTACCAACGGTTTCCTTGCTTCTTGTAAGTGATCCTTTGAGTTTGAATAATATCTTCTTGTCTTGTAAGAGAGAGCTTGATATCGATTTGGTTGCTTGCTTGCCAAGGTTGTACGGACAGCCTTGCTTCCCAAGCTTGCACTGATCTTGCACATAACCAACATTCCGAGTAGCTTCTCTTCCCTTTTCTCTTTACATATCTCATTGTTGCTCATCCTTTTATTGCTTCATGTCAACACTCCCCCTCAAGCTTGACCATAGGGATTGATCAAGCTTGGAAACCATGAAGCATTCCCTCATTAAAACCTTTACTTGGAAAAACCACTTGGGATAAAAACCAAGCAAAGGAAAAAGAGTAGAATCCTTCATGGCTAAGAGGATCAGTGACAAGTGAGGTCTATGAGTCCAAGCTTAGGATGAATGAACTCACAAACCTTGCTGCTGGCTGCCTTGGTGAAGATATCAGCTAGTTGATCCTCACTCCTAGTATAGCATGGAAGTATCACTAGCTGCTCAACTGCTTGTCTCACTTTGTGGCAGTCCACTTCTATATGCTTAGTCCTCTCATGAAAGACTGAGTTGCTTGCGATGTGTATGGCTGCTTGGTTGTCACAATGCATGGTCATTGGTGTACTGATCTCAATGCCCAAATCCTTGAGTAGACCCTTGATCCATATCAGCTCACTGGTAAGTTTCCTCATTGCTCTATATTCTGCTTCAGCACTTGAGCAAGACACCACTTTTTGCTTCTTGCTCTTCCATGTGACCAGATTCCCTCCAATGAATGTACAATAACCTGTGGTTGATCTTCTAACTACTCTGTCTCCAGCCCAATCAGCATCACAATACCCCACAACTTCAGTGCTCTTGTTACACGCCATCCAAACTCCTTGACCTGGCGCCTCTCTTAAGTATCTCAAGATCCTTTCTACCATGTTCCAGTGATGCACCTTAGGAGCTCCCATGTGTTGACTCACTTGATTCACAGCAAAGCACACATCTGGTCTGGTAATGGTCAAGTAGATGAGCTTACCCACCATTCTTCTATACTTCTTGACATCTTGAAATGGAGTAGCTTCATACTCCCCCTCTCGCAGCACCTTGTAGCCTTCTTCCAATGGTGTTTTGGCCTGTCTACTTCCAATGGTTCCTGCCTCATTCAAGATATCAAGTGTGTACTTCCTTTGAGATATGAACAGCCCTCTTTAGAGCGGCAAAATTCAATCCCTAGGAAGTACTTTAACTCTCCCAAATCCTTAATATCAAAAGTAGATTTGAGAAAAGATATAGTAGAGAGGATACCTTCCTTGTTGCTACCAGTGATGATTATGTCATCAAATATACCAGTATGACTATGATGCCTTCCTTGCTGGTGAGAGTGAATAGAGAATGGTCTGCTTGAGACTTCACAAAGCCTCTTCCATTCAATGTTGAGCTTAGCTTGTGGTACCATGCTCTTGGAGATTGTTTCAATCCGTATATGGCCTTCCTGAGTCTAAGCACATTTCCTGGCTTCACCATGTCTTCAAGGCCAGGAGGAGGTCTCATGTATACTTCATCATCTAACTCTCCTTGAAGAAATGCTTTCTTCACATCCATTTGCCATAAGTCCCACTCCAAGTTGACCGCAAGTGAGAGTAGAATTCTTATGGTGTGCAGTTTTGCCACTGGTGCAAATGTATCCAAGTAATCTTCACCATATACTTGAGTGTAGCCTCTTGCCACCAGTCTGGTTTTCTTCCTCTCTGGCTTTCCATTAGCTCCATACTTGATTGTGAAGAGAAGCCGGCTTGTCACTGCTTTCTTCCCTTTGGGAAGCTCACTTTCAAAGTATGTTTCATTCTTTTCCATAGCTCCCATCTCTTCTCCAACAGATGCTCCCCACTCCTCATCTTGCATGGCTTCCTCATATGTCTTTGGAATCCATTCTTGATCCAATTCGGTGATGAAGGCTTGATGCTCTGCTGGGTAGTGAGCTAGTGAGCATACTGCACTAATAGGATGTGCCACGGCTTTAGCATTGAAGTAAACCCTTATGTTGATCCAATCTGAGGCTGGTCTCCTGTTCCTTGTATTCCTTCTCAAGGTTTGTATCTGATCAGCTTGATTGTTGTCACTTGGTTCCTCATAAGTTTCAGTGGCTGCTTGTGGTTGTGATCCCATCTCTTCTTGATCATGAGATACTCCTGAGTTCTCTTCAGGCTGAGCTTGCGCAGATTGATCATCTCCATGTCCCCCTCATGATCATGATGAGATACTCCAACTTCTTCTACTACTTCTTCAGCAGCCCGAGTGGAGGTCTCCCTCACCTTATCTGGGTCATTTGGTAGACTGACGCCAAGTCTCTCCATAATGATCCTCAGGTTGTTAGCTCTATCAGTGGCTGATTGAGAAAGATCCTTGAGTTCATCCCAACTCTTCTCATCATAGTAGCCTGTTGATTCCATGAACTTAACATCCCTTGATACCAGAACTCTTCTAGTCTCTGGTACATAACATTTGTAACCCTTCTGGTGAGTTGAATACCCAATGAACATTGCCTTTCTACTCTTGGCTTCCAGCTTGTTTCTGAGCTCTCCTGGAATCAAAACAAAACACACACACCCAAACACACGCAAGTGATCTATGGATGATTTAGTTTTGTTCAATACCTCATATGGAGTGGCATTGTGAAGGACTCTTGTTGGCGTGCGGTTGATAAGATAAGCAGCAGTAACCACTGCATCTCCCAAAACCTCTTAGGCACATTGGAGTGAAACATCATGCTCCTGGCCACTTCCATCAAGTGTCTATTCTTTCTTTCTGCCACACCATTTTGTTGAGGTGTGTAGGGACAGCTGGTTTGATGTATGATTTTGTGTGAAGCTAAGTGTTGTTTGAAGGCTGTGCTAGTGTATTCACCACCATTATCTGATCTAAGAATTTTAATCTTGACATTGAAATGGTTAGTGACATAATTCTGAAAATTTTTAAAGGCTTCTAGCACCCTATCTTTTGATTGCAGCAAAGTGATCCAAGTATACTTAGACTTTTCATCTATAAAAGTCACAAAATACTTATGCTGTTCTCTAGATACACATGGGGCAGTCCATACATCAGAATGGATTAAATCAAAGCAATTATCATAGATGGTCATTGATTTAGGAAACACATTTCTACAATGTTTTCCTAATATACAAGCCTCACAATCACTTTTAAAAGAAATACTAGGCAACAGGATGTTCAAAGCATGAGAATGAGGATGTCCTAATCTAGCATGCCATATTACATCTTTAGGGAATTCAGAAACCGAATTAAAATAGCAAGATAAATCAGAAGCTGGTCTTGTGTCCTCAAGCAAGTACAAGTCTCCGTTGGTAACACCTTTGCCAAGCAACTTACTAGAATCAATATCCTGAAAATACACACTGTTAGGCTTGAAAGTAACTTGACAATTCAAATCATTAGTCACCCTTTTAACCGACAGCAAGTTAGATGCAAATGTGGGCATATAAAAAGCTTTAGACACTTTGTCAAACAGTTTGAGATCACCTACTCCTTCTATTGGAATTTTATCTCCATTGGCTATCATCACATTTCCTAAGGCAGGTTCAATATTTTTAATCAAGCTTAAATCACTAATCATATGGTGTGATGCACTAGAATCAATAATTAGAGGTTTAGCAGTTTTAAAGACACTCATAGAACTACCAACAATGTGAGATGCACTAAGAGAAGTACCAAGAGTTTTAGGTATACCAGATTCTTTTAAGGCCTTGATGAGAGCACTTAAGTCAGACTTTGTGATGATCTCATCTAGATTGGCCCTTGGTGTAGCATACACTGATGCAGAGGTCATGGCACTCCCCACGCCACTGCTGCTTGCTCCCATAGGGAGTGGTGTGGTTGGCTCTGCTCCCTCAGTTGAGAGATTGGCTCTTGCATCCTGGTGCTGGGGGCGAGTCTCTCTGAACTTGTTTGGCTTCAAGTGAGGATGGAGAAGCCAGCACTTGTCCTTTAGGTGACCTTTCTTCTTGCAATGGTCAACCCTTGGAGCTATTCTTTCTCTTCTGTTGCTGCTCAATGAGGATAGCTTTGTGAAGAAGCTCATAGATGTCCTCATAATCCTGTAGTTCCAATCGATCTTGTAGATCTCTGTTGAGACCAGCTTGGAACCGAGCCATAGTTGCATAAGAATCTTCAACAACAGAAGCCTTGATCATGAGAGTCTCCATCTCTTGGTAATAATCCTCCACGCTTTTAGCTCCTTGAGTGAGTCTCCTTAGTTTCTGATGAACATCCTTGTGGTAATGACTTGGAACAAACCTTTTCCTCATGAGAGTCTTGAGTTCAAACCAACCTGACACTGCTGCTTCTCCGGTTCTTCTTCTTGTTGAAGTAATCTGATCCCACCAGTGAAGAGCATAACCATTGAACTCAGTTGCTGCAAGTCTAACCTTCTTTAACTCTGAGTAGTTGTGACAATCAAAGATCAACTCTATCTTCTTTTCCCAATCAAGGTAATCGTCTGGATTGCTGGTACCACTGAAGACTGGTACTCTGAGCTTGATGTTACCAAGACTATCATCTGGCCTGCGACGATCTGTTCTGTGTGTTCTGCCCTGAGATAAGGTCCTTGTTGATTGGTTCTCATCAGAACTCCTACCAGAAGAGGAAAGATCTTCAACTTCAGCTCCAGTATCAACTCGTTTTCCTCTTCTTTTCTCCCTAGCAGCTTTCCTGACCTGAGAAGAAGAGCCTAAAACATTGTTAGTAGTAGAGTTGTTTCTTTCAGATTCAAATTTCTTTTCTATGACATTCAACAAAGTGGCCATCAAAGATTCCATCTGTAGCTTATCCATCCTACGAGTAGGAGATTCTTCTCGTTCATGATCTTCGTCAGACATGGTTTCCTGATAAGAAGCTCAACAAGAAAACTTAGTACACAAGGAAGATAGCCGAAGCCTCACAAGTGTTTCTCTCAAGTGTTTCTCTCAACTTTATGGTGAAGTTTCTTGTGAATCCAAATAGCTCAGCAGCCAACAAAGATCAATGCCTCAAAGAACAAAACCCCAACCCCAACTAAAGAAAGAGATAGACAGTATTAAGGGATTTAATGGGCAGGGAGCTTTACCACCAGAGACTGGATTTCTCTTCAGTCTAGCTGGATTTCTCTTCAGCTTTGATTCTTTGATCTTTCTTTTTTTTTTTTTTTTAATCTGGTTGGCCCCCCCCGCAGTATTAGATAGACAGATAAGAGAATGATAGATTCACAGAACAGAGAGATCAAACGAGGTTCCCAAAAACGAAAGAGAGAAGAATTCAAAGAGTTTTTGTGAAACAAACCCTAGATCACGAGCCTTCAATCTGCTCTGATACCACCTGATAGAACCCTGGTTGTAATAGGGTTCACTTTCCCTGATCTTTGAAGGTTGGATCAACGGTTTGATGGTTTGATGGGTGTTTTGCGGAATGGTAAAGGGTGAAGATAGATGGTTTTGTGGATGGGAACTTGCGGATGGGTGATTGATGGATAGATGAGTCTTTGATCAAGAGAATGAACTCAGGTAAGGATCAAAGACAAGTTGCAATTGGAGAATGAACTCCTCAGCAGATCGATGTTCAAAGATGAACAAAGGATTCACAATGATAAGAGAGATTTTTAATCAAAAAGTGAATGATCTTATTGAAATCGAAACCAAGTATTTGTAGAAAAGGAAAACAACATGGGAAAACAAAGCAAAGACTAAGACTTGTAGTTCACGAGAAAGAAAGGAAAACTAGGCAAGACCAAAGACTGAATGATTAAAGAGCTTGACTTGGTCTTGATCATCGATTTGGTTTGGTTTGGAGTAAACCAAGGCTGCAATCGAATTCTTCAATCTTCTGGTTTGAGATCTTGTGATTGGCCCTTGAGATAAGTAGAATGGGTCTTGAGTTTGATCGGATATGGGCTTCTCTTCTTTGGACCGAGCTGTTTCTTCTTCATCTTCTATGTCACTCTCACTTAGCTCCTGATCAGCTCCTGGTTCAGTGTCACTCCTACTTAGCTCCAGTTCAGTTCCGACACTCTCCTCAGCTCCATCACTCTCTTCTAGCTCAACCATGGGTGCATCAATCATGCTCTCTTCTAGCCGGTTCTCGTCGGTTGATCACGTCTAGGTTCTGAAGACTGAGCATCAAGCTCTTCGCGGAAGGTACCCAATCTTGTTTCCATCATAGTGTGCATACGGCGAGTTAAAGCTTCAAGCAAGGATTTATGCTCTAGACTAACACCTGCATCCTCTTCTTCATCTCCAGCCATAGTACCTGAGATAAACAAAAGAAAGCAACCAGTAAATAGTTCAAGAAACAAAACAAAACGAAATAGATTCAAATAAGGAAACAACAAATGATGATAAAACTTGAACAACACGGATCAGGTTTGATTTTTAAAACTCTTTCCACACTTACACCAATAGATCAAGTTCAACAAATGATGATATGACTCAACAATCACAGATCTATGGATATAAGAACAGATCGAATCAAGCAAACACAAACAACTTATAAATCTAGAAGTTTCAAAACCGTAGACAACAAGAATATGAATGGACTCTTTAGAAACCCTAGTCGAAATACTTAGATCTATCAGTTCTGAGACAAACATACACAGATCTAGCAATAGTGATGAAATAGATGAACAGATCTATAAGAAAAATCGAGTAAACAACAACTTCCCTAGCCAGAGTTGCTCTGATACCACTTGATACACTCCTAGGATGCTTCTCTGGTTATAAGGGGGATAGATCCTTGCAAGGACGAATCAGAGACTCAAGTTCTTCAAGGTTTGTGGAATGAATGGTGACACAAGAGATGTGAAAGGGCTCTTGATACTCCTAGATGCCTAGTTCGGATATGACACACCGAAGAAGAGATCCTTGGGCTGTTGGATACTACACACCAACAAGATCACTCGCCAACTTGATAACAAGGAGAAGAGAGAACAAGAGATAAAAGGTTTGTGAAGAGATAACTTGATAGATATTAGGGTTTGCGGACACAACATATATATAGGCTGAGACTTGTACATACACAAGCTCAAATAAAGGAACATACTCCTTGTGTTTCAAATAAAAGGAAATAAAAAGAAACCCATGATACATCATCTAGGAGATGTGTAAGTGAACTTGATGCCTCATTAAAAACCTTAGATAGAAAACCCAGTGGGACAAAACTATCTAAGGGAAAAAGAGTACACCAAGCCACTTGCCTAGATGATGATCAGCTTGATGGTGATGTTGCTTGAACGGTGATAAGTGTGTCTTGGTTGATCAAGCTTCTTCCAAGACCTTCTTCTTGCTTCCAGGCTATCATGAGTAATCCTCCAATGGCTTTCTTGAGTTGTCTACTCCTTGAACGAGTAATAGGACCTTCTGGTATGGTTAAGACATCTTCAGCAGCTGGCTCATCTATCATCACATTGTCTTCATGAGTTGGCTGGTCCATGATCACATCAGGAATCATCTGGATAGAAAGTGGGATATCTTCTTACTCACAACTCCTATGAGATTTATTCAACTTCCTGGT
>NW_026619525.1:0-7976 GCF_000801105.2 Raphanus sativus | reverse complement strand
GCATTCTTCACATCCATCTGCCATAGATCCCACTCTAAGTTGACTGCTAAGGATAGGACTATCCTTATGGTGTGTAGTTTTGCAACTGGCGCAAAAGTATCAAGGTAATCCTCTCCATAGGTTTGAGTAAAGCCTCTTGCTACCAACCTTGTCTTACGCCTTTCCACAGTACCATCAGCATTGTACTTGATAGTGAATATCCACCGACTAGTCACAGCTCTCTTGCCCTTTGGTAGCTCTGCCTCATACCATGTATCATTGATGATCATGGCACTTGACTCACTGCCCACTGATTCCCTCCATTCTGCATGCTCCATAGCTTCCTCATATGATCTTGGAATATATTCCTGATCCAGCTCTCCTATGAACACTACATGCTCTTGTGGGTATTGTGCTAGAGAGCACACTGCTTGGATGGGATGAGCTACTGCTTGGGAGTTGAAGTAGACTCTGTTGTTTTTCCAGTTTGCTGCTGGCTGCCTGACTCTAGTGCTTCTTCTTAAGGCTGGTTGAGTGTTGCCTTCTTCACCACTAGGTCCTGAACTCACAGTAGGCTCCTCTTGAGTCTCTTGAGTCTCTTGTGTAATATCCTCATGCGCATGCTGTTCAGCTTGTTGCTCAGCTTGATCAGGACTTGCTGACTGCTCCTCTTGATGCTCAGCTTCATTGTCCCCCTCATGATCAAGGTGAGTAACCTCAGGAGTAGTTGCTGGTGTCACTGGTGCTTCTTCTGATGCTCTCTCAACAGGTACACTGATGCCCAGACTTTCCATGACTCTTCTTAGGTTAGATGCTCTATCTGAAGCAGATTGAGATAGATTCTCCAAATCTTCCCAACTGTTTCCATCATAGTATCCTTTGGATTCCAAGAACTTGACCTCCCTGGAGACTAAGACCCTCCTGGTCTCTGGTACAAAGCATTTATACCCTTTCTGATGAGGAGAATATCCAATGAATACTGCCTTTGTACTCTTGGGCGCGAGCTTATCTCTTTGCTCTCCTGGAACAAAGACAAAACAAAGGCAACCAAACACACGCATATGTTCAATAGAGGGTTTTGTGTTGTTCAATACCTCATAAGGAGATTGATCTTGTAGGATCCTGGTAGGAATCCTGTTGATCAAATAGCATGCGGTTGTGACAGCATCACTCCAGAATCTTTTAGGCATGCTTGTATGGAACATCATGCTCCTGGCTACCTCCATAAGGTGTCTATTCTTCCTCTCAGCGACCCCATTTTGTTGTGGAGTGTAAGGACAGCTTGTTTGATGGATCATCCCATGTTTGGCTAAGTGTTGCTTGAATGCCTTGCTTGTGTATTCTCCTCCATTATCTGATCTCAAAATTTTAATCTTGGCATTGAAGTGATTAGTGACATAGTTTTGAAAATTTATGAATGCTTCTAAGACCCTATCCTTTGATGGCAATAAGGTTATCCAAGTATACTTAGACTTTTCATCTATGAATGTTACAAAATATTTGTGATGTTCTCTAGATACACATGGTGCGGTCCAAACATCAGAATGAATAAGATCAAAGCAATTTTCATAAATTTTACTTGATCTAGGGAACACTGTCTTGCAATGTTTCCCTAAGATACAAGCTTCACAGTCACTTTTAAAAGAGATACTAGGCAACATGATGTTCAAAGCACGAGAATGAGGATGTCCTAATCTAGCATGCCACAATACATCTTTAGGTAAAGCTGAAACAGAATTTAAAGCATAAGATAAATCGGTTGAGGTCTTGGTGTCTTCCAGCAAGTACAAGTCTCCCTTGGTTACACCATTGCCAAGCAACCTACTAGTCTCAATATCCTGAAAGTACACTTCATTAGGCGTGAATGTAACACTGCACTTAAGATCATTAGTAACTCTTTTTACAGATAACAAATTTGAGGCAAAGCTAGGCATGTAAAGAGCCTTAGATTCCTTGTTAAACAATTTAAGATCACCTATGCCTTTAATTGGTATCTTATCCCCATTTGCAATCATAACATGTCCTAGAGCAGGAACAATGTTTTTAATTAAGGTCAGGTCACTAATCATGTGATGACTAGCTCCTGAATCTATAACTAGAGGTTTTATCAACTTAGAACTAGTTAAAGCATTCATGGAGATATCACTGATAAGCGCATGAAAAGAGGTACCAAATTTGTTACCAGAGTTATCTTTGAGGAGTTTGATGAGAGCTTCAATGTCTGAGCGCTTGATAGTCTCATCTTGGGGGTTCCTCATAGTTGAGCTGGATGCTAGAGCCTTCTCCCCTCCACTCACTGCTCCGGGTTCACCTATGTCGCCTGAGTAGTTAGCTCTTGCTTCATTGTTACCAGTTCGGAACTTCTGTGGCTTCAAATGAGGATGGAGTATCCAGCACTTGTCTTTCCCATGCCCCTTCTTCTTGCAGTGGTCACACACCCACACCTTCTTGTCTTCAGGTTTGAAGTGACCTTTGTTAGCAACACCTTCTGCTTGGTTAGCTATCACAAGGTCTTTCTTCCCTCCAAAGAGTCCAACTGAGCCTTGCTCCTTTTGGATTTGAGCACACACTTCATCCAGAGATGGGAGACTAACTCCCCTCAGTATGTGCTTGATCAATTCATTGTACCCGGGGTTAAGAGAGAATAGCAAGGCAAAGACCTTATCTTGCTCTCTTCTCTCATTCAGTACATCCGGGTCAAGGGTTGCTGGTCTCAACATCTCCAGCTCTGCCCATAGAGATCTGAACTTCCCAAAGTGTTTATCAAACTCAGTATCCTCTTGACACAGGTTGTTGATAGCCCTCTTGACTTCAAACACTCGGTTAATGTTGGATACATTACCAAACACCTTCTGAAGTGTATCCCATAGTTCTTTTGAGGTCTCACAGTAGGCGTAAGACTCCAAGATTGATGCCTCAAGGCTGTGTTGGATGATAGACAAGACCAGGAGATCCTCTTGAACTCGCTTCTTGTCATCAGCTTCAGCTTGCATCACTTCTTTGCCATCCTCTCCTAGGACAGTCTTCTTCTTGTTGCTCCTGCCTTCTTCAACCACCTCCCAGAGCCCTCTGCCTCCAAGAGCGGTTTTAGTTAGCCTCGCCCAATGTAGATAGTTAGCTCCCTTGAGAGTAACTGGAATGGTCACCATCCGTGAGTGTTCTCCAGCAGAATCCATCAAGAGAGTTTTGTGAAAAGAAATTTAAAGATGAACTTTGCTATTTTTGGCAAATTCTGGAGGTGAAAATGAAGAACACTCCAAGAACACCAAGAACTTTACTTAAAATAGCAAGAACACAGAGAAATTGCGGAAGAGAAATAGGTCTCAAGAGCTAGAAAGCTCTGATACCATGTGAGAATTGAGAATTATATGATGAGAGATTGATGAGTTTAGTTGAGAATCAAAGGAGAGAATTTGAGAAACATGTTTGCGAGAGAGAGAGTGAGAAGGATGAATATATTTCCTTGATTTACTTTGGTTCAGATACAAGTCTATAAATAGACTAAGACAAACATTAAACAAAGACAAGTTGAGAAGCATAAAGGAATAAACAAATAGGGTCTGAACTGCGCAGGGCTCGTTCAGCATGGTGAGATAGTGACAGGTGATAAACGGCTCTCTTCTCCTTAACTTCACCCGTGACTCTTCCTCCTTCAACTCCAACGTCTCTTTGATCCCTTGTCGACATTCCCATATGTTTAAATCCATTTGAAGCTGCCTTCCTTCTCAAGTAGACCAGTGACTTGTCTTCTAGGGTAAGTTAGGTTTCTCTTGACCTAACTGTACGGACAAGCTCACTTGCTCTTCCTTGATCACTCCGGTTGCTTTACTTCTCCTTCTTTGTCATCATACTTGTCTAGTTTTATTGCTTCATCTCAACAAAGACCAATGTATTCTTCTTGTTTCCAAGCATTCTTCAATGTTGCATCCTCTGCTACAAGCTCTTCAGGTTCAGGTTCATGCTTCCAGTCCTTGGTGCTTTCCATGATCATATCATCCCCTCCCTCTTCAAGAAGATTTGACCTCAAATCTGCTTTACCTGCAATAAAGGAGACCAAATCAGCAATATAGAAGTTTGAAATCAGATTACACTTACCTTGCAAGCCTCTTAGATAGGCATTGTTGCTGTTAGATTCGGATATAGAGGAAACACTGATCCAGTTAGCTCTCCTTACTCCTGATGCAATGAAACAAAACAAGTTAGCACATAAAAATTTATCAAAGAGTAAGAGTCTTATCCCAAATTTGTTTCTGCTTGGTTCTGGTTTGTATGCTGCATCTGGAGGTGCTTCTTTGATGATGATAAAGCCAGGGACATGTTGGTTCTTGTTCAGATCAGGTGGCTTGAACCGATTGTCTTCCTCATGCCTGTTATTTCTCCTTGATTGCTTCCAAGCTTCCTTATAATCTGCACATGGCTCTTTTGACAAAAACAAGTGCATCATATCTGTGTAATCAATAATAAAAGAATTACTGAAAATATGATCACTTACCTTAGCATGCTCACCTGATCGCCATAGATAGGATTGAAATGTTCTAAACTCAGAAAAGTTCAAACAAAGCACACACAGAATCACCCGACTTGTAGAACCCATAACTCTTTCATTTGAGAAGTTTTGGACGTGATTCCATTTCGACGTGAGACCCTGATGAGTTAAGTTTCCATGGCAGTCGAGTTTGCTGATTAATTCCTTGTGGTTGTTGAGATATGATCCTCGGACTGCTCCTATGTCAAATCTGGCGGCTTGACAGCTTTCAAAGTTTTCTTGTTGCATCTCCAACTTAGCCAAAGACTCATCACTGGTACTCTGATCCTTATAGCCCCTCTTTTCACCTGTACCTTTCTCAGCTTCTTTTGGACAAGTCAAGTGGGTTATCATGTCAAAGAAAGTATTGTAGACAAGAATATCTCCAAAACACAAAACAGTGTGATTCCTCCATCTATTATGCATATCAAAGAAAACATTACAGACCCAAATATCATCAAGGATCAAGTTCACACATTCAGAATCAATGATCTCTAGTTTCAATTGTGCAGCAGGTTTATCAAAGAAAGTGTTATACACTAGAATATCATCAAAGCACAATCCCACACGTTTAGAAACATTTTCAGCACACAAACAATCAAGTTCAAACTCAGAGATATTGCCAGACTTCAAAACTTTGAATCTAATATCAGATTGATGCAATTTCGGTTCTTGCAACTTCCTAGGTTCTTTCAAGAAATATGCAGGTGCAATATAGTTATTAATGACCAGTTCATGCCTAGGAAAATTCAGAACAGAACTCTTTTCTTGAGTTCTAGCAAATGAATCACAAGGTTTAAAACAGAAATCGGGTGGTTTCAAATCAAGCTCTAAAACCTTTTCATTGTGATTAAAACTTTTGCTATGTTTCAGAAAATGATCAAGAATCAAAATATGACCAGAAATATTTTTATTATTAGTTGGAAAACGTTTTTGATCAAAGAGGTTTTCTGGTTTAAGTTCTTTAAAAGATTTAAACATGTTATCAAAAACAGATTTTGAAACACAAAAATCTTTTACTTTATCAAGACCAAAACGTTTTATGTCTTCAGTACTCACTTTCACAAACATTTCAGGCACAGAGACAACCATATTAAACTCCTTACAGTGCTCTTGCAGGTCATAAGACAAGGATTCAGGAATGATTTCTGATTGCAGGCTGTTCTGCTGTTCCAACTCTTTTCCTTGTGTTGACTGCTCCGGTTCCTTCTCTGCTGAGTCTTCTTTTGCAACCTGTGACACTGAAATAATTCTACTCGGTTGCACCGGTTCAAGACAAGTTAGTTCACCAAAAGAATTGTTAAAATTAAGTTCAGACTGAGGTAAGAACAGAGAAAACTCTTGTCCTTTCTCAAAGTTTCCTTTTACCAAAGATGTTTCGGTTTGAGCTTCTTGAATTGGGGCAGCTGAGTCTGATTCTGCGTCATTGAGTTCCGAGACAGTAGTAACTGGTTCTTGATTCTTTGGGAGCTTCTTCAGCTTGTCTAAGGGCTTGATGGTCTTAAGAAGCTCCTTAACAAGGCTGCTGATTTCTTTCTCATAATCAGCCATCTTGGTTTCTGAATTTTCACTTCGAAAGTCTGTTGTAGATATGACTTTCTTCTTTGTAGATTTCAGAGAAGTGTGGCCTTTGGATGCATACTTATCCCTCAGTAACAACTTCAGACTTTCCCAAGTGGTGATAGCTGGTTCCTTGTAGAACATGCGATCATCTTCTTCTTGCAACCACCACTTATAAGCTCTTCCGGTGAGTTGAGAAATAGCAAAAGATAATCTTTCACTCCTCATGATTCTGTTGTAACTCAGCCACTTGTCCATGGTTCTTTCCCACTCTAGATAGTTTCCTTTTCCTGAAAAAGAATAGAGTTGAAAATCATCAGCAGATTTATATTCAGAAAAATGGTAAATAGATTTAGGAGTGAGGGAAGATTGATGTGGTCTGCTCCATGTGCTGGCTGGTGGCTTGATATGTTGTCCTCCACGACCTGCATCTTCTTCTTTAAACCTCTTATGATTTCTTGATCGGTATTGAACAGAATCTGGTGGCTTGGGCTCAAGCTCTTGATTATGCACTCTCCTTTTCTTCATATGCTCATCATGTATCTGCTGCTGTTCCATTCTGAATTTCATTATCTTCTTCAAAGTAGCAGTCTTAGCAGTGGTTATTCTTCCTTCTTGATCTCTTGCCATGGTTCCTGAAATCAAAAACACACAGCAGTAAATAATTCTAACAGAAACAAACACTCAAAAATAAACACAACACAAATTTATTGCAGGTTTTCGATTTTTAAAAAGGAACAGAACAGTCTGATCAAACAGATTAAAAACGAAATTTAAAAACCTTAACAACTCTGATCAATTTCAAACTCAACCAAAGACAAGTACAGATCAAACTTGAGCAATATGAAACAGATTTAAACAGATCAACACGAAATCAAAGTGAATATGAAAAGACTACAACAGATCTATGATCAAAGTGCTCAGATTTATCAGATTTCATCAACAGAAACACAGATCTACCAACTGTAAACAGAATCTCAAAAGGCAAAACGAAAATCAGAGAGAAAGATGAATACTTCCCTTCCAGAGTTGCTCTGATACCACTTGACACGATCCTAGGAAGGCTCTGGAACAGATGGGATAATCCTTTGCAGAAACGAATCAAGAGACTCGAGTTTCTCAAAGGCAGTGGATCGAATGGTGACACAAGAGTTATGAAAAGGGCTCTTGATACTCCTAGATATCTAATCCGGATATGACACACCGAAGAAGAGATCCTTGGGCTCTGGATATTACACACCAGAAGTTGGATATTACACACCAACACTCAATCTACTCGACAAGCAAGAAGAAAAGAGAAAACAAAGGTTTTTGATAAAAGATAGCATACTGATACAAGGGGGCCACGACCAGTATATAAAGGAGAAGCCTTGTACATGCACAAGGTCTCGAAAATACAAAAGAAATAAAGACAAAGGCTCCCTTGGAAACATAACAAAGACTAGAGTTTTCGAAAACTAAATAACATAAAAACATAGCTATAAAAATAACATAAGGTCTTCATGTGGACAGACCAAGATCAATCATCTAGGATATAGGAGAAGTAGACTTGTGGCCTCGTTAAAAACCTTCCTTTGGAAAACCCAGTGGGACAAAACCAAAGGTTAGGAAAAGAGCACACACAAGCTACTTGCCTAGATGATGATCAGCTCGAAGGTGGAGTAGCTTGAATAATGGTTAAGGTGTCTTGGATGATCAAGCTTCGGCCAAGACCAATGTATTCTTCTTGTTTTCAAGCATTCTTCAATGTTGCATCCTCTGCTACAAGCTCTTCAGGTTCAGGTTCATGCTTCCAGTCCTTGGTGCTTTCCATGATCATATCAGAATTGGATCAAGAATGGATTCCAAAGACATATGAGGAAGCTATGCAGGATGAGGAGTGGAGAGCATCTGTTGGAGATGAGATGGGAGC
>NW_026619524.1:0-7982 GCF_000801105.2 Raphanus sativus | reverse complement strand
ACATCAAACAACTTAATACAAAATACAACTGAATAAAAATGCATAAAATAAAAGTACATAAACCAAATAAATATTACAATTATACAAATAATCTGGTAAATTTGATCCTGAGCCTCAAATATCACTAAAAAAGTTGTCCATAAAAGGTTGGCGCATTCGAAGGTTGTTGTTGTTCTTGAGTTCTTTTCTTTATAATTCTTTCTTGTTCAGATCGAATAAACTCACGAGTAGTATGATCACTAATAGATTCTAAGTTTGTTAACAACATTTTATTTTCTTCACGCATTTCCTTAAGGACTAGTTTTTTTGCTTGGTTTTGCATACGCAACTGAACTATTTCATTATTTTTCTCCCTAGATGATGCACTTTCTTTTAAGAAATCAAGGACTTGTTCATTTGAGGAAACCAAAGTGTCAACTGAAGAATTGTTACCTTCCGAGATTTTCCTTTTGAGTTTTGCTTTCTTTGATCCAATTGGACGTTCACTACAAGAAAACACGCTGAATTCCGACGGAGGTTCCGACGGACCAAAATGTCGTCGGACAAATTTGACGATTTTCCGACCAATTTCCGACGAAAGCCAAAAATATGAGGTCGTCGGAATTTCGTCGGTATATTCCGACGGAATTCTGACGAACCAGGGTTCGTCGGTATATACCGACGACTATCCGACGATATTCCGATCAACAAATATATCCGTTGCGGTCGTCGGTATTCCGTCGGAATATACCGACGGAATTCTGACGAACTGTTGTTCGTCGGTATATACCGACGACTATCCGACGATATTTCGATCAACAAATATAACCGTTGCGGTCGTCGGTATTCCGTCAGAAAATACCGACGAATTTCTGACGGACTATGTGACCGTTGCCGACAAATCCATATGACCGTTTTATAGCCGTTTGAAATTTGTAAATACCGACGGAATTCCGACGCACTACTTTATGTCCGTCGGAATTCCGTCAGAAAGTCGTCGGAAAGCCGTAACCAATTTTCTATAAATTCAACCCCTCCTCATTTCAACTCTTCACTCCTCATTCTCTCTTCATTCTCTTTGATCATAACAATTCCGTAAAAATCATGTCTTCAGGAGGTTATTATCGTTCATGGATGGATAAACCTCATTTGGATCCCAACACCAAATTGCTTACGGAAGAATACGTTCAAGGGATTAAAGAATTCATGAGGCTTGTTCAACAACAACCAGATGCAAAAAATGGTATGTTAAGATGTCCCTGCTCTAGTTGCAATAATAATAAAGTTATAGAAGAATTTAATGTTTGGACTCATTTGTATATGAAAGGGTTTTCACGTAATTATAAAGTTTGGTATCTTCATGGGGAAACTGGTTATGAATATGGTAGTACTAGCGAACCTCAGCCTATTAGTGAATTTCAGCCGGATATTAGGTTAGAAGAATCTAGAACGGATATAGATTATGGTGTAGGTACTGAGCAGATGGTACATGATCATTATAGAGGGGAAGAACCAAATCCCGAATCTAGGAGATTTTTTGACATGTTGGATGCAGGAAAACAACCTTTGTATCAAAATTGTAGAGATGGTCATTCAGCCTTATCATCTGCAACTAGATTAATGGGTATTAAGACAGACTATAATTTGGCTGAAGAATGTATGGATGCGATTACTGATTTTGTCAAAGGCATTCTACCTGAGGATAATGTTGCACCGGGTTCATACTACGAAGTTCAGAAACTGGTTGCCGGTCTTCAACTACCGTACGAAGTGATAGATGTATGTATTGACAACTGCATGATCTACTGGAGAGCGGATGAGACACGGAATGAATGCAAATTTTGTGGGAAACCTCGTTTCCAGGAGACGAGGGGAAGAGTTCCGATCCCGTTCAAAAGAATGTGGTATTTGCCATTGACGGAAAGATTGAAGAGGTTGTATCAGTGTGAGCGCACAGCAAAAGCAATGAGATGGCATGCAGAGCATTCCACAAATGGTGAGATTAGACATCCTTCAGATGCGAAGGCTTGGAAACATTTCCAGTCAATATATCAAGAATTTGCAGAAGAGAGAAGAAATGTTTATCTTGGATTATCTACTGATGGTTTCAGCCCATTTGGAAAGCATGGAAGACAGTATTCTCTTTGGCCAGTTATTGTGACACCGTACAACCTACCGCCGAGCTTGTGCATGCGACGAGAGTTTTTGTTCCTCTCAATTCTCGTCCCCGGGCCAGAGCATCCTAAAAGATCACTAGATGTGTTTCTTCAACCACTGATATATGAGTTGCAACAACTATGGGCGCATGGTTTTGAGACATACGATGTTTCGTGCAAAGAAAACTTTCATATGCGGGCAGTACTTATGTGGACAATAAGTGACTTTCCAGCATATGGTATGTTATCTGGATGGACAACACATGGGAGACTATCATGTCCATATTGTCAAGATGACACAGCTGCTTTCCAACTAAAGAACGGAAGGAAAACGTGTTGGTTTGACTGTCACAGGCGATTTCTACCACCTGATCATCCATACCGCAGGAGTAGGAATGCATTTACGAAGAACAAGCAGGTGTTTGATGGTCCACCTGTGGAAGTTAGTGGGGAAGATTTGTTGAAGCAGTTTAGGTATTTTGATGCAGAAAGGACGCCAGATGTAGGTGGACATGAAAACATTCGAGTCAGTGCGGTTGGAGAGCTACATAACTGGCACAAAAAGAGTATTTTCTGGGATCTGCCATATTGGGAAAGTCATCTATTGCGGCATAATTTAGATGTCATGCATATTGAGAAGAACTTCTTCGACAATCTGATGAACACAGTCTTTAACATCCAAGGTAAAACGAAGGATAACTTGAAGTCAAGGTTGGATTTAGTCGATATTTGTGATCGTCCTGAACTTCATGTGGATGAGAATGGTACGGCCCCTTTTCCCATTTATCGTCTAGATGGTGCTAGAAAAGAAGAGTTCTTTGATTGGATTACAGATAAAGTGAAATTTCCTGACGGATATGCATCAAATTTGGGGAATTGCGTTGATAGAAGCGAAGGAAAGTTTACTGGCTTGAAGAGTCATGATTGTCATGTAATTATGCAGCGCCTCCTTCCGTTTGCTTTTTCAGCATTATTGCCACGTAATGTTCATGAAGCAATTGCAGGTATCTTATATTTTTACAATTTAATTTATTTTTATATTTAACAATTATGCTTATATAAACTAATACTTATGAAAATTATGTCTTTTATCTATGTAGGGATAAGTGTTTTCTTCCGCGATTTATGCAGCAGAGTAGTGACTGAAGAGGGTATTAATAATTTGAAGACAAACGCACCAGTCAGCATGTGCAACCTCGAGAAGATATTTCCTCCATCATTCTTTGATGTTATGGAACATCTTGTTATTCATCTCGCAAGAGAATTGGAACTTGGTGGTCCTGTGCAGTACAGATGGATGTATATTTTTGAGCGTTATATGCATCATCTGAAGAAAATGGTCAAAAATTTAAGCCGGGTGGAAGGATCTATAGTGGCACAGGTGATCAATGAAGAAACTGCAATCTTTGCTGAAAATTATTTTCCACCAGAAGTGCATACAAAACATCGAAGACCTTCTCGGCACAATGACAGAGGAGAGAGAGCAACATATCATGTTACTGTCCCAAGCATGTTCAAGGAAATAGGACGACTTAGTGGAACATTCACGAAGCGGAGACTTACGGACACTGAGCACGCTCATTTGCAAACATATTTGCTCACCAACTGTGAAGATGTTCTACAATATGAGAGGTAAAAATATTTATTCATTTACATTGTTTTTTTTTAATATTCAATAAATTTATTTCATATTGATATAATATTTTTGTATATAGTGTATATATGGCGGAGTTGCGTATGACTCACAGGCATGCAACAGAACTTGAGCTTCAACAACTTAGAGATAATGGATTTGCTGTGTGGCTTCGTAGTTATGTGAGTCATATAAACAAATGAGTAGTTTAATTTTAATATAAACAAATTAACTTTTCACTCATATATGTTTTTAATTTATAGGTGAATGATGGTTTGGCCAGAGGTTTTGTGTTCGATGATTGGATACGCGAATTTGTGCAGGGACCAAACTATGTGGTCAAATCATATCCAAAATTCTGTACGCGAGGATATGCATTCACAAAGAAAGGTCATTCTAAGACAACATATGATGCTGGTGTTTCATCTTCTTCCGGTGACGATGTCTACTACGGCAACATAAAAGAAATATTAGAAATCCAATTTCCTGGAATGGTTGGATTGCGTTGTGTAGTATTCTATTGTGATTGGTATGACACCACCCCAGATAGAGGAGTGAAGATTGATGCGTTTGGTGTTATATCGGTTCATTCGCGGCGGAAACTTCAATATTATGATCCCTTCATTCTTGGTTCGCAAGCTGATCAGGTATGTCAATATATTCATAATTTTTTACCAATATCATTAATTAATGTTATATATTCTACTAATACTTGTAAAATTGATATGTATAGGTGTGCTACATCAGTTACCCTCGGGTGACGTACAGAGACGATCCATGGGTCACAGTAACGCAAATCAACCCAAGAGGACGATTGAATGGAAGTTCTGATGATGATGAACCATTGCAACCAGAGTCTACCAGCAACGCCCAGGCAGTTGAAGATTTGGCAGATGTTGAATTCGTTGAGAATTTTACTGAGTTTGGACTTGATGCTGTTGTACATTCGGAGCCAGAAGCTGAGGTTGGGGAGTTTGATGAAGATTCAGAAGATTCGGATTAGGTTTTTTTTTTTTTTTTTTTTTCTCGGTCCGTCGGAATTCCGTCGGCATATACCGACGGATTACCGACGAACAAGGCCAGTTCGTCGGTAATCCGTCGGTATATACCGACGGAATTCCGACGACATAGGGTTTCATTGATGTTTGTATACTTCCTCGGTAATTCGTCGGTATATTCCGACGACATACCGACGAACTGGTCTAGTTCGTCGGTAATTCGTCGGAATATACCGACGGAATACCGAGGACATGTGTTTCAAAACAATTTCAAACATAAAAATCTATAAATTTTGATGCCAAAACTACGAAAATAACACATAATAAGTGCTTAGTATAGTATTAGATCGCAACCATTCAAATATAACAACTCATAAAATAAGTGTTTATGCATATCAATGTTTTTATAACATCTCATCTTAACACTCATATACTTATACAATCATATTCATCTAATCTTACTTCAAAAAATGTTATTGTGTAAAATTGTGTTATAAAAACATTTTTATTGTTAAATATTTATGCAAATACTATATATATTATCAAAGATTAGGATTTTACATTTAGAAACTTGTAATCAACCCCTAAACACTATGTCGTCGGAATTCCCTCGGTAAAGTTCGTCAGTATTCCGTCGGAATATACTGACGAACCCGTGTCCGTCGGAATTTTTGTTCACCCGGGAAAACCAAACCGCGTGAAAATTTTCGCGCACCGCCAATTGGTTTATATTTAATGATTCCGACGGAATACTGACGAACCCGTGTCCGTCGGAATCATCAAATATAATTACCCTTCTTCTTCCTTCTTCGTTATTTCCGCCTCTCTCTCTATCCTCTCCGCCGTTTCTCTCTCTTTCAAGGCGATTCCGGCGGTTTTCGAGCTCCCATCCCCGGCGATTCCTCTACCCACGCTCATATCTCTTCCCCCAAACCCGAAATCATGTAAGAATCATCCTAACCTTTGTTTATTTCAATTTTTTAGGGTTTTGGATGTTAGATCTCCGATTTGAGGTTGTTTGATTGAATGTTTTAGGATTGAATGGATTGTTTAGGATATATAAGTTAGGATTGTTGTTTGAATTGTTGTTTTAATTTTTTTTCTGGAATTATTTGGTGTTTTTGTTAAAATTCAAAACGTTTTACTATTTTTAAAACGTTTTTTGATTTTTAAAAACGTTTTTCAAGTTTACAGTTTAAACTATGTATTATTTAAAACGTTTTAATTTTTTTTATGATTTTTAGAAACGTTTTTTTGATTTTTAAAAACGTTTTTTGATTTTTAAAAACATTTTTGATTTTTAAAAACATTTTACGATTTTTAAAAATATTTAACAACCTTTTTCAATATTTATAAAAAAAATTATATTTTTTATATTTTTATATATATATATAAATCATTTTTTATGTAAAAATCAATTTAATTAATTTGATGTATTAATTTTTTTAGGTCCGAGGAATCACCCCGCCCCGCAGCCCGTCGACGTAGTTCGGTGAGCTCTTCCCGTGCATCGGGATCGTCTCACGAACAAAACTCGTTTCCCGCATATATTCCCGCTCCACCTCCCGCTCCTGCTCAACAGAATCCGGGGGTCATGCCAGTTGAACTATTGGTTCAACAACCGGGTCGAGAGCATCTCCCGGTTCTCCATCCCACCCCACGACGAGGACATAGCACTTGGTTAGTATTTTTTTTATTTGTAGCATTATGTTTTTTTCCATTAATTAACTTGCTAACTTGTATTTTTTTAAAGGTTCACCAAGTCGAGTAATGGCATTAGCAGGAGCATCAACCAGATGATGTATTCCATGCTCCAAATTGGATATACGAAGTGGAGTGAGATCCCTCAAGACGACCAAGAGTTGTGGTTTCGTCAATTTGCGGTACTAACTCTTCATTTTTTAAAATTATTTACATTTTTTTAATATATCTACTTATTAAAATTATGTGTGTTTTGTAGCAAGAGTTCAACTGGCACCCCGATCACACGGAAACAGTCCGTATTAGATTCAAAGCTAAGGCCATGGACTCTTATACAAAGCAGGTGAACGCGTGGAAGAAAGTTTGGCAGAAGAACAAGAGGCCACGGAACATCAACGGGAGGGTGTTCGAGCAGTTGATAGTTCATTGGCAGAAGGACGAAACTGCAGAGACGTCTTCTAGGAACTCTAAGAACCGGAAGAGCGATCGTGGCGGGAAAGGTATGTATGTGCACAACCTCGGGGCTTGCTCTATGTCTACTAAGGAAGATGAACTTGTAAGTTTTTTTTTATTTATCTTTATGTTTATTTATATAAATATTTTTATATTCCTTGGCTAATAATGGCGGTTTTTTAGATCGAAGCAAATGACGGTAATCCCGTTGATCGACTCCAACTCATTAAGGTGGCTCACACTAACAAGACGACGGGTCAAATTCAGGACCTCTTGATCAAAGATGTCGTTGATTTGGTGGAAACTGAAATAGCATCTCAATCTCAGCCTCTCTCTGATGACGGCGATTCAGTGGGAGCTTCAACCAACTTGTCCCGATTGCAAATAAATGAGATGGTTGAAAAGGTAATTTTTTTTATCAATATATTCATTTTATAATGTAGTTTACTAACTTAAAATATTTTGTAGGCTGTTCCTAAAAGGAAAGGAGGCTTTTTAGTTGGATTGGCCCGCCGTGCTTCTTCGTATCCGGCATCTTCTTCGCAGGTTCCGTATGCCGATCCCATGATTCTCGAGGAGCTACATGACAAAGGTGAACGGATTGTGGCATTGGAGGAGCAGAACGCCACTATCCAAGCTGAGAATGCCACTATCCAAGCTGAGAATGCCACTATCCTTGCTGAGTTGGCATCCCAAAAGAAGACCAACGCCGAGATAATGGAGAAGCTAAACCGTTTATTTGCTTCGAGTTCTTAGTTTTTTCTGAATTTTAAAACTTTCTGAATGTTTTTTTTAATATTTCGGTTTGTATGAATTTAAATTCTATAATATTATTAGTTTTCAATTTCAGATTTATTTTAATTAAAATTTATAAAATTGCAAAATTTAATTCTATAATAAAAAATATTTTAAAAATGCAAAATTATTATTTTTTTTAAAAATTGGAATACTGACGAACCATGTCCCTCGGAAAATACTGACGAATTGCGGTCCTCGGAAAATACGACGAACCATGTTCCCTCGGAAAATACTGACGAACAAGGTCGTCGGTATTTACCGAGG
>NW_026619523.1:0-7983 GCF_000801105.2 Raphanus sativus | reverse complement strand
TCTTATGTCTTCATGTCAATACTCCCCCTCAAGCTTTACCATAAGGTATGGTTAAGCTTGAACTCATGAAGACATCCCTCATTAAAACTTTTGTGTGAAAAACCCAATGGGATAAAAACACACAAAGAAAAAGAGTAGATGCTTCATGACTTAAGGGATCATGATCTAAGCCAAGTCTATGAGTCCCAATTTGGATGAATGGACTCACAGACCTTGGTGCTTGCTCCTTTGGTGAAGATGTCTGCCTAACTGATCTTCACTTCTAGTGTAGCAAGGTTAGGATGAATCTTCTGCTCCACTGCTTGTCTAACTTATGGCATCCACTTCAATATGCTTTGTCCTCTCATGAAACACTGAGTTTGAAGCTATAGGATGGCCGCCTGGTTATCACAGTGCATGTGATTGGTGTTGTTGTCTCAATGCCCAAGTCTCTTAGCAGGTTTCTGATCCAAATAAGCTCACTAGTAAGCTTCCTCATTGCTCTATATTCTGCTTCAGCACTTGAACATGATACCACCTTCTGCTTTCTTGCTTTCCAAGTGACTAAGATTGCCTCCTATGAATGTGCAATAGCCAGTAGTAGACCTCCTGTCCACTCTATCACCCAGCCCAATCTGCATCACAATACCCTACAATCTCTGTGCTCTTGTTGCAACCCATCCAAACACCTTGACCAGGAGCCTCCCTTAGGTATCTCAAGATCCTCTCCACCATGTTCCAATGGTGAACCTTTGGTGCTTGCATATGCTGGCTCACTTGGTTGACAGCAAAGCAAATGTCTGGTCTTGTGATGGTGAGATAGATCAGCTTCCCCACCATTCTTCTATAGAGTTTGAGGTCTCCAAATGGTGTATCTTCAAACTCCCCCTCACGCAATATCTTGTAACCCTTTTCAAGTGGTGTCTTGGCTACTCTTCCACCAAGCTCTCCTGCCTCATTTAAAAGATCAAGTGTGTGCTTCTTTTGGCATAAGAAAAGCCCCTCTTTAGAGCGGCATATTTCTATCCCAAGGAAGTACTTAAGCTCTCCCAAATCTTTAATATCAAATGAGGATTTAAGAAAAGCTTTGGTTGAAATTATACCTTCCTTGTTGCTGCCAGTGATGATAATATCATCAACATAGATGAGGATTACAACTATGCCTTGCTTGCTGGTGAGAGTGAAGAGAGTATGGTCAGATTCTGATTTCACAAACCCTCTTCCATTGAGGGTTGTGCTAAGCTTGTGATACCAGGCTCTCGGTGATTGCTTCAATCCATAGATTGCCTTCTTTAATCTAAGTACATTTCCTGGTTTGACCATGTCTTCCATTCCTGGTGGTGGTCTCATGTAGACTTCATCTTCCAATTCTCCTTGAAGAAATGCATTCTTGACATCCATTTGCCAGAGATCCCATTCCAAGTTAACAGCCAAGGAGAGAACAACTCTTATGGTGTGAAGCTTAGCCACTGGTGCAAATGTATCCAAATAGTCTTCTCCATAGACTTGAGTGTACCCTCTTGCAACCAGCCTTGTCTTCTTCCTTTCTGGTTGTCCATTTGCTTTGTACTCGATAGTGAAGAGTAGGCGACTTGTTACTGCCTTCTTGCCTTTTGGAAGTTGAGTTTCAAACCATGTATCATTCTTGATCATAGCTCCTATCTCATCTCCCACTGATTCTCTCCATTCATCCAGTGCCATTGCTTCCTCATAGGTCTTTGGTATGTAAGCTTCATCTAGGTGAGTGATAAACGCCACATGTTCTTCTAGAAAGTATGCCAAGGAGCAGACTGCTTGAGTAGGATGAGCCACTGCATTGGAGTTGAAGTACACTCTAGTATTGGTCCAGTTTGATGGATCCTTCCTCACCCTAGTACTTCTTCTCAATGGTTGAATCTGCTCTTCTACCACTGCTTCTTCCTGAACTTGATCACCATCAGATTCTGCTCCATCTTGATCATGTGTTGATGCTGAATCATTTGCTGGTGTTGATTCATGCTCACTGCCTCCCTCAGGATCAAGATGGACTGGCTCCACAACTGGTACTGGTTCTGATTCGTCATCATGGGCAGCAACTGGTGGAGATGCTGATGGTGCTGGTACTGGCGCCACACCACTTGGAGGTAGGCTGATTCCCAAACTCTCCATAATGGTTCTCAGGTTGTTTGCTCTATCAGATGGTCCTTGTGAGAGATCCCTAAGGTTTTCCCAGCTCTTCTCATCATAGTACCTCTTTGATTCCACAAAATTGACATCCCTTGAGACCATAACTCTTCTTGAATCTGGAATATAGCACTTGTACCCTTTCTGTTGAGATGAAGCATAGCGACATAAGAGTAATCAGAGGAGAAGAAGAGATTCAAATGATACAAGGAAATGGTGTTACCTTGGAACACAAGTATGGCCGTACAACTTGGGAGACAAGGCAACACTAGAACTTGTAAAAGAGTCTTGAACAGCAAGGAGATCCTCCCTAGGTCGCCTCTGATATGTTTGAAAGAAGAGAGAGACGTTGGAGTGTGAAGACAAGAAGGGGGATGTCGGCAAGAGTATAATATTGTATTACTCTTGCCTTGGAGCCGTTGATGACAGGTCGCTATCCAAGACCAGGCGACCAGACTACTTGCTCATTTGTTTATGCTTTTCTCCTTTGTTCTCTTATGCTGCTTATGTCGATATATTAACCTTGTATGTGAACCATTTCAAGTTAAGTGAATGAAAGATGAAACCACTTCACTAAACTCTCTCTCTCGGATTCTCTCAATCTCACTCTCTTAGTTACTCATTCTCATCAATCTTCACACTTAATCTCTAAATCTCACATGGTATCAGAGCTATCTTGCTCTTGAGACCTTAATTTCTTTTTCACTTCCGCATAATCTCTGTTCTTAACTTTCCCTTTTTAGCAAAATTTCTTTGTGTTCTTGAGTGTTCTTCACTTATCACTCCAGAATTTGCCAAAAATGGAAAAGTCATCCAAAGTCTCCATTCCGGTTACACTCACTGGTGTAAACTATCTCTTGTGGTCTAGGCTTGTGAAAACAGCCTTGGGAGGAAGAGGTCTCTGTTCTCACATAACAGAAGACAAGCCCTCTAAAGAAACTGTCCAAGGAGGGGACAGTACTGAAGTTGTGGTTGCTACCGAAGACAAGTGGGATCAGGAGGATCTCTTGGTGTTGTCTATCATCCAAAGCAGCCTTGATGCACCAATCTTGGAAGCTTACTCTTACTGTGAGACTCCCAAAGAGTTGTGGAACACTCTTCAGAAGGTGTATGGCAACATATCAAACTTGAGTAGAGTGTTTGAGGTCAAGAGGGCCATTAGCTCACTCCACCAAGAAGACATGGATTTCAACCAGCATTTCGGCAAGTTCCGAGCCTTGTGGGCTGAGTTGGAGATGCTGAGGCCATATACTGTGGACCCTAGCATACTTAAAGACCGGAGAGAAGAAGACAAGGTGTTTGCCTTGCTCCTCACCATGAACCCCGGTTACAACGACCTCATTAAACACTTGCTGAGAGCTGAGAAGCTACCAACCTTGGAAGAAGTATGCTCTCAAATCCAGAAGGAACAAGGGTCGGTTGGACTCTTTGGGGGCAAAGGAGAGCTTGTGTTGGTGAACCAAGCTGAAGGCACAGCAAACAAGGGTCAGTACAAGCCGGAGGACAAGAAAGTGTGGGTTTGTGACCATTGCAAGAAGAAAGGGCATGGCAAGGACAAGTGCTGGATTCTCCACCCTCACCTCAAGCCAATGAAGTTCAGGACTCCTCTCAATGATGCAAGAGCCAACTACTCTGGTGAGATGGGTGAACCAAGCACTCCAAACACCACACGAGCCATCTCAAACACCAATCCAGCTGGTGAAGGCAAAGCGCTTGTATCAAGCAACTCCAGTACCTTGAGAATCACTCCTGATGATACCATCAAGAGATCTGACATTGAGGCTCTCATCAGGGCCCTCAAGGACCACTCTGGTAACACCTTTGGTACCTCTTTACATGCTACTAATATTGACTATTCCTTGAATGCGATTGCTAGCTCTAAATTGAACAAACCTTTAGTGATTGATTCAGGGGCTAGTCATCATATGATAAGTGATCTAGGGTTGATTAAAAATATTGTTCCTGCCCTAGGAAATGTTTGTGTAGCTAATGGAGAGTTGGTTCCAATTAAAGGGGTGGGTGATCTTAGGATATTTGAAAAAGACTCTAAAGCCTTTTATATGCCTAGTTTCACTTCCAACTTGTTATCAGTAAAAAGGGTTGCCACTGATTTAAATTGCCATGTTACCTTCACTCCTAATGATGTTTTGTTTCAGGATATTGAAACTAGTAGGTTGCTTGGCAAAGGTGTAACCAAGGGAGACTTGTACTTGCTTGAAGACACTAAGCTTGCTTCCGATTTATCTCTTGCTTTAAATTCATGTTTTAATTTCCCTAAAGATGTAATGTGGCATGCTAGATTAGGTCATCCTCACTCTCGTGCCTTGAACATCATGTTGCCTAGTATTTCTTTTCAAAAAGATTGTGAAGCTTGTATCTTAGGAAAGCATTGTAAAACTGTGTTTCCTAAATCGAGTACTATCTATGAATGTGCCTTTGATTTAATTCACTCTGATGTTTGGACTGCACCATGCGCATCTAGGGAGTTTCATAAATACTTTGTGACATTCATAGATGAGAAAACCAAGTATACTTGGATCACCTTGCTTCAATCAAAGGATAGGGTGTTAGATGCTTTTATAAATTTTCAAAATTATGTGTCTAACCATTACAATGCCAAGATAAAAATTTTGAGATCAGATAATGGTGGGGAATACACAAGCACAGCATTTAAACAACACCTATCCAAGCATGGAGTGATCCATCAAACAAGCTGTCCATACACTCCACAACAAAATGGAGTGGCTGAGAGAAAGAATAGGCACCTTATGGAGGTTGCTAGGAGTATGATGTTCCACATGAATGTGCCAAAGAGGTTTTGGGGCGATGCAGTGATGACAGCATGCTACCTGATCAACAAGATACCAACCAAAATCTTGCAAGATCAGTCACCACATGAGGTATTAAACAAATATCGTCCATCTATAGATCACCTTCGGGTATTTGGGTGTGTGTGCTTTGTTTTGATTCCAGGACAACAAAGAAACAAGCTGGAACCAAAGAGCACCAGAGCCATGTTTATAGGCTACTCTCCTCACCAAAAAGGATACAAGTGCTATGTGCCAGATACCAAGAGGGTTCTAGTATCCAGGGATGTGAGGTTTGTTGAGTCCAAAGGCTACTATGCAGAAAAGAGTTGGGATGAAGTAAAAGACTTGTCTCAATCAGCATCAGATAGGGCCGAGAACTTGAGAAGAGTTATGAGGGGCATTGGCATCAGTATACCAGGAGGGAATACAACAGCTGAGTCAAGCTCTCATCAGGAGGGTTCCACAAGCAATAGAGACCAGGAGGGTCCTAGTAATGAAGCTGCTGCGGATGCTCCTCTTGATCCTGAGGGGGGGAAGATAACTGAGATACAACCACAAAGCTCAGTTTCTCATGATCAAGCAGAGCAACCAGAAGGATCAGTGGGTAGCAGAGATCAGACGGATGATGAGGCTACAATACTAGAAGAACCAGCTCAAGCTCAACCACCAAGAAGAAGTGAGAGGATCAGGCGTCCTCCAACAGATTGGGTGAATACAAGAGTGTATTTCAACTCACAAGCCGTGGCTCATCCCATCCAAGCTACATGCTCTCTAGCTCAGTTTCCTGAGAACCACCAAGTCTTTATGGCAAATGTGGATCAAGAATTCATTCCGAGAAGCTATAAAGAAGCCATGGAGATAGATGAATGGAGAGAGTCTGTGGAGGATGAGATGGGGGCTATGGAAAAGAATGGAACCTATTTTGAGAGTGAGCTTCCCAAAGGCAAGAAGGCAGTGACCAGCATGCTTCTGTTCACAATCAAGTATCTAGCTAATGGGAAACCTGAAAGGAAGAAGACCAGGCTAGTAGCAAGAGGCTACACCCAAGTGTATGGAGAGGATTATCTAGAAACGTTTGCTCCAGTAGCAAAGTTACACACCATAAGGGTTGTGCTCTCTCTTGCTGTGAATTTGGAATGGGATCTTTGGCAAATGGATGTCAAGAATGCATTCTTACAAGGAGAGCTAGAAGATGAAGTATACATGCGCCCACCACCTGGAATGGAAAGCATGGTCAAGCCTGGCAATGTTTTGAGACTGAGGAAAGCAATATATGGTCTGAAGCAATCCCCAAGAGCCTGGTATCACAAGCTGAGCTCAACACTGAATGGAAGGGGCTTTGTAAAATCTGAGGCTGATCACACCTTGTTCACTCTGACCAGCAAGCAAGGGATCATTGTTATACTCATCTATGTAGATGATATAATCATCACAGGCAGTAACAAAGAAGGGATCAGCTCAACCAAAGCATTTCTTAAAGCAACATTCGACATCAAGGACTTGGGAGAGCTCAAGTACTTCCTAGGGATTGAGATTTGCAGATCTAAGGAAGGGCTGTTCCTATCACAAAGAAAATACACTTTGGATTTGTTAAAAGAAGCTGGTGATCTTGACAGTAGAGCTGCTAAAACACCACTAGAAGAAGGATACAAGGTGATGCGTGAGGGGGAGATAGAAGATAAGCCATATGGAGATGTAAGGCACTATAGGAAAATGGTGGGAAAGCTCATCTATCTAACCATTACAAGACCGGATGTATGCTTTGCTGTGAACCAAGTCAGTCAGCACATGCAAGCGCCAAAGATGCACCATTGGAACATGGTGGAAAGGATTCTGAGATACCTAAGAGAGGCACCAGGACAAGGAGTATGGCTAGGGTGCAACAAGAGCACTGAGATAGTGGGGTATTGTGATGCAGATTGGGCTGGAGACAGAGTGGACAGGAGGTCTACTACTGGATATTGTACCTTCATAGGAGGCAACTTAGTCACTTGGAAGAGCAAGAAGCAGAAGATAGTCTCATGCTCTAGTGCAGAAGCTGAGTATAGAGCAATGAGGAAACTCACCAGTGAGCTAATCTGGATGAAGAACCTGCTAAGGGATTTGGGAATTGAAAGCAAAGATCCCATCACAATGCATTGTGATAACCAGGCAGCCATCCATATAGCCTCCAACAATGTGTTCCATGAAAGAACCAAACACATTGAAGTTGATTGCCATAAAGTCAGACAAGCAGTGGAGCAACGCATCATACTGCCATGTTACACCAGAAGTGAAGAGCAACTGGCAGACATCTTCACCAAAGCTGCAAGCCGAAAGGTCTGTGAGTTCATCCATTCAAAGCTTGGACTCATAGACATATCATCTCACTGATTCTCTCCTTCATGAAGTGTTCTACTCTTTTCCCTTGGCGTGGTTTTTGTCCCATGTGGTTTTACCTAGCCAAGGTTTTAATGAGGGAATGCTTCATGACTTCCAAGCTTGACTTGTTTCACATGGTCAAGCTTGAGGGGGAGTGTTGAGATGAAGCATAGTGACATAAGAGTAATCAGAGGAGAAGAAGAGATTCAAATGATACAAGGAAATGGTGTTACCTTGGAACACAAGTATGGCCGTACAACTTGGGAGACAAGGCAACACTACAACTTGTAAAAGAGACTTGAACAGCAAGGAGATCCTTCCTAAGTCGCCTCTGATGTGTTTGAAAGAAGAGAGAGACGTTGGAGTGTGAAGACAAGAAGGGGGATGTCGGCAAGAGTTTAATATTGTATTACTCTTGCCTTGGAGCCGTTCATGACAGGTCGCTATCCAAGACCAGGCGACCAGACTACTTGCTCATTTGTTTATGCTTTTCTCCTTTGTTCTCTTATGCTGCTTATGTCGATATATATTAACATTGTATGTGAACCATTTCAAGTTAAGTGAATGAAAGATGAAACCACTTCACTAAACTCTCTCTCTCGGATTCTCTCAATCTCACTCTCTTAGTTACTCATTCTCATCAATCTTCACACTTAATCTCTAAATCTCA
>NW_026619522.1:0-7986 GCF_000801105.2 Raphanus sativus | reverse complement strand
TATCCATGCACAAGAACGTTTTAATTAAAAAAAAACAAACAAATCAATTAAAGACGTTTAAAAATGCTAATATCATAAATGGTATTACCAAGACTTGAGCAGAGATCATTCCTTGTTTTAAAGGTTTGAGGATACCGAATATGATCCTAGAGGTGATTATGATGACTGACATTTGAAGCATGAGAAGAGGCACTGCGTATTGGAGAGGGTCACTGTTCATGAAAAGTCCCTTTGAGGTCAACATGTTTTCCTTCTGGCATACAAGCTGCTCCATCATGAATGGACCGTGCACTGCGCCAAATTGCGATGAGTTTAACTCTGCACTACCTAACCTCGACAAATCCATGGTCTTATCTTATCTGTATACAAGAATGCAAGAAGATAGAAAGAAAGAGTTTATAAAAAAAAAGATAGCAAAGAAAGAGAGTAGGCGTGGGGGTTGGACTATGAAGGTTATGTTTTCATTTTTTTAGGAGAAAATGTAATGGAGAATGCTTTAAGAATGAGAGTGGAATGTGGATGTAAGGAGATGGAGAAGAAAACAGAGGACTCTGTTTTTTACTTGACTTTGTGAGGTCAAAGAAAGAAGATACAGAGAAAAAGAGAGAGGAGAAGAGAAGAAAGATGATCCTGTCTTTGTAGTTTCTATTTATTGTTTCTTTCTATTTTTTTGTTTGGTTAAAGTTCCTTGCGCATACTCGCCACCGTTCTAAATTTGTGGTCTTGGTTTCGGAACAAATGCTGGGATGGGACAAAGGGTTCAAAAAAATCTGCAATAGACCTCTTTTTTTTCTATTTAATTTTCATTTTCTTTAAAAATAGAAAAAGTAGAGAAATGACCTTTATCCTTACAAAAGTTGATAAAATTACCAACCCAACCATTCAAAATTCGACCCAGATAATATCATCTGGATCCGGGTCGGATCTTTTCTCAATCCCTAACTTTTTTCTTCTTCCCTCTTTTCAAAATCAGATGGTTCAATTTCATCCAATTTTTCATCCCAACTTTTTTAAAAAAGATTCTCTTTCTTAGTCTGCATATTGTTCATCAACAATCACCATTTTCATAATCAATTATCTATCTTGTTCTTTTTTTTTCCATTCATGTTTCTCTCATCTTAAATTGGAATTTAAAAAAAAAATCTTCAGATTCTGGGTTCTATCATTCTCATTCCAAATCTATCAACCATAATCATCTTTGGTCAAATCGATCAACCCATCATCTTCTTCAACCAATTTTCTACCATTTTAAACCGAATATTCTCATCAGTGTACAATATTCACGACAATGAAGAACACAGAGTATTACTGATACAACTAGTATAACTACAAAAGAGTATAACTCGTACAACTAAAATGTGTATAACTGGTACAACTAAAATGTGTATAACTAGTACAACTACTACAATTTTGCAATTAATATGGTGATTTTTAATTTTTGTTTTCAGCGTATAAAGATATAAAAAAAAGAATGATGTAGAACCAATAAAACATATTCGTTTAATCTTCCCTCGTCTGTATGTATCAAAATACATGAATAATATATTTTTAATAATATTTGATTGGATAATGATTTTTTACAAGTTATACTAGTACTAGTTATACTAGTTGTACTATTTTGGGAAAAAAATCATCTTCAACTTTTTGCTCTCGAGGCCAAATAAATTAAGAGAAACTTTCTGAGTACATACTAATTGAGATATTTGATTGTTTTTTTCTTATATGGAATATCAAATTGGTTTTTTTAATTTATGAAATGTCACAATTATACCAGTAATACTCATCTAATATATAATTAAAAATTATATCAATTGTTTGCATCTCTTGGGTTTAGGGGTTGTACCAATATTTTCACTTTAGAGCTTTGTAAAAATACGTTTGATGTTTGTTTATCATAATAATATAACTATTATAGTTAACAAACCCCAAAAAGATGTAATTTTTTCATCAGATATAATTAGGAGATTCGTTTGTTTATTTCATATGTAAAACATGATTTACTAGTTGTGTTAATTATAGTAGCTACATATTATACATAAATGATAACATTTATGCACCTTTAAAATAATACTAAATAAAATAGTAAGTAGTTGTACCAGTTTTTTTAGTTATACAAACTCTACATAGTTGTACTAGTTTTTTAGTTGTACAAGTTTGTGCATAGTTGTACATTGGCAGTGAAATCGAAAAAAGTAGTTATACCACATAATAAATACAATTACATCAGTTGTACCACTTATTTATGTTTATATGCCTTTGCACGGTTACAATAAAATCATCAATTTCGTAAAAATACATTTCATGAATGTTTTCCAAAAACCAAGTGGACAAATAAGTTAACAAACCTTAAAAGTATAAGGTAGATCATGTAAACTTATGGAGTTGTGTAATATTTTTTGAATTTTTTTTCCAAAAATTTAAATAAATTAAGAGAACTTACGAACACATACCAATTAGGATATTTGATTGTTTTTCTCACATGGAATACCAAATTGGTTTTGTCATTTTCTAAAATGTCAAAGTTGTACCAGTTGTACCAGTACTACTCGTCTATATGTCTAGTTTTAGGGGTTAAACCAATATTTTACAGGTTTGTAAAAATATTTTTGATGTTTGTTTATCATAACAATATGGCTACTATAATTAACAACCCTTAAAAGTATAAAGTATATAATGTAAAATTAAGAGTATAATTTAGTAATTTAACAACAATATGAAAATCTTAAAAGATATATATGAAATGTTTGTCATCATCTACCAATTATGATATTTGTTTGTTTATTTGTTATATAAAACATAATATAATAGTTGTGTCTAGTAGTTATATATTATACATAAATTATAACATTTATATATCAATTACATAATTTTTAACATATTTAGTTGTACGAGTTATACTAGTTATACTAAGTCGAATGAGAAAATGAGATAAGAAAATTGTGTGGCTCTGAGTTGTTCACATGGTTGAGATTTAAAAAAATAAAATAAATGTGATTCGATGGCCAAGATTAAAACACAGAAATAAAATCTGATGGCTAAGGTTGAACCATCATTAATGACAAAAACGTCATTTACATAGCCTTTGTCCCATGTAGATTAAAATAGGTGGTGACAGATTTTTTTTCATCCATTTGTCCCATTTTAGATTAAAGTCCCTTGGTTTCACTTTTAAATTCCAATAAAATTTTATGGATTTAGAATTTTAATTAAAAAAAATGGGGTGGAAACAATCAATACACAATCTGAAATAACATCTAAAATGGATTACATACCATTATCATTGCTTATCAATCTTGAATGTAAAATGTACTCAAAACACAAGATATTAAAATGAGTATTTGTCACATACATAAATAGAGTTAGATTCTCTAAGGCCAAGAAATATTTAAAAAAACTACTAATCACCACTCTGTACAAGACAAAGTACTGACTGTACTACAAACAAATAAACAAACTGTAGTGAGCACAAAAGACAACCATAGTAAGAGTTTTATTTTCCTTCCAAATCCTAAAATGATATTACTAGTGATTAAGTCCCAAGAATGTTTTTGTTTTCATGAGCGGCGTAGTGCAGTTGGGATATCATGATTGTGTCTTCCTTCATAGGTAGTGAGAACCGCTCTTTCGTCTTCTGCAGATCTTTCTACTTGCTTCCTCACTCCACAACCTTGGTATGTGCACTTGTAGTAGCTCCTGTTATAACAAAACAAAAAGAGTATCAGAAACATGAATACATCTTAAAAAAGATTTGATAAAAATTGAGTTAAAGATTTGTATAACCTTGGATTAGTATTCCCCTTGACAACTTTTTGACCATACTTTCTCCATCTAAAGCCATCTACAAGAACATCAATGTCACTTATTGTTTGAACAACAACTTTTGGTTCTTTCACTCCTCTGCTTACTTCCACAGACATTCCTTCATCTTCACCTTCTCTTTTCCTGTTCCACAAAAACTAAAAAATGTCATTTTCTTTCTTTCTTATAAATATTTTGCTTCCACTATTAAAAATAGTACTTACAGTCTCTGAATAACAGGTTGTTCCTCCTCTTCATCTATCTCACCATATTCAGATTTAAAGCCTTTTCGCTCAAGATCACTGTAGTCAAACGAGATGGACGAGTTCTCTGAATGATCATGTGTTTCACTGACAACAGAAGAAGGATTAAACATTCTTCTCCCATGAGCCAACGATGATGATGATGATGATATTGATGTTGATCCTGATGGTCTCTTGGTGAACTCAGGCTTAGGATGGTTATGACCTCCTTTGTAGATGATCTCAGTGATCTGTCCATCAGAAGCAGTCTCAACAATCTTCTTGGAAACACAATTGGGATACGTACACTTGAAGTAACTCCTAGGGTTTTCGCTCTTCTTCACTTGTTTCTGGCCGTATTTTCTCCAACCATAACCATCATTGGAGTTCCTACTCACCATGTAAGATGGTACCTTAACCTGGCGATCTGATCCCAAACTGTGTGCTGAAAACTCACGAGAGACCGGATCCTTCTTCTTGGGGAGATCTTGAACAACATATGTTTCTTGCAAAGCCTGTTAAGAAAAAAAGGAAACAAGTTTGATTCAGTAACAACAAAGTGTAGATGTCTCAGAAACGCTTAGGGAAACACATACAGAAGAAGCGTTTGACGTTTGCGTTTGCGATTGTAGCTGCCAGGGAATATCTGAGTGATTGTTTATTCCATTGAAGCCTTGAAATGGAAACGCTCCTGTTGTAGGAGATATTAAACTCTGTAAGCAAACAAAAGGCCAGAGAAAAATTTGGATTAGTTAGTTTTTTTTTTTTTTGAAGTAACAAGACATAATCATCTAGTGTTTAAAAAAAAAAAAAAAGACAGAACATAACTAAGACCAAAGAGGTTTGTATTTGTTTTCTTTACAGTTTTGTAATAAATAGATGAAATTGTTAATAAAAATGGAAGCATTACATGAGAGGAGCTGAGAAGAAGAGGAGAGTCAGGTAAATCGGAGAAGGCGAAAGATTGAGAAATGGGAAGAGGAGGAGGCTGAGCCGTCTTGAACTTGGGTAAACCCAACCCGGTTATCTCCGGGTAAAACCCACCAAGAAAGTCTTCGTCTTCTTCGTGGAAGTCAACGCCTGAAGAAGCAAGGAGGTCTGTGAAGGAAGTAGACGACATGGCCTTGATAAAAAGAGACAACTTTCAAGCTCTGAAGAACAAAAGGATTTGCCACAAAAAAAAGAAAGGAAAAGACAAAACAAGCCTTTGTTTCAGAGAAATGATCTAAGAGAAGACGACGATGGTGGCGTATTGAGCAAGGATATTCTCTTTCATATTTTGTCTTTTCTGCTTGGCTTAAAATATCATTTTTAATATAATATTTATATAAATGGTTGACCAATGCTAATGAGATATCCTTGTTTGGTTGGGTCGTCTCCGATCATCAAGTGTGAAACCGCGTGTTAAGAGGTATCTTTCAATGATTAAGACAAGTAAACTTAACCAAACCGGAGTCCATAAATGAACCGTTGGTAATACACATCAAGAAGTCTCATCACATGTTACAGAAAGTCCTCATCCTCTTCACTTCTCTTTTTTTTTTTCATTTTTCTAAACGTGGGAAAAAAAGAAAAATCATGAATCAATTTTCATTTTTATAATTTTATAAAATTTCTGCACATATTCTTTATTTTTCAAATTTTTTACTAAAATTTATTTTTTACAGAATATTAAATTTTTTTATTACAGTGAAAATGTATCACTGATTAAAAAATCATTTATAGACAAATCGTTAGAAGTGAAATGTTATATTATCTAAGAATGCATATGTAACCTCTATAAATTAATAATGTTGGGATTTTGAAATTTTATTAATTTATAGAAATATTAATTTATCAAAAAAATTATTTAGATTTCTTATTTTAAGATATATTTATTCTAAAATAAACAAAAAATATATTTTATTTTAGTATATAGACATTAATTGTTATTTTTGAAATTTGAAATTCATATTAATTTAATTAGATTATATGGTGTATATAATATATATAGCATAGAACTTAAATTTGATTTTAGATATAATATTACTAAATCTCATCAAAAACATATTAAGTGTTAATAAAATATTAAGATAATTCCATTATGAATATAAAAGAAATAATATAATGCTAGGTTCTCATTTATATAAAATATGTATACATATAAATTACTAATTTATAATTTTAGTGGGACCATATATTCACATAAATTTTCTATAAAAACATTATCTTATTATTTTATCGATTTATATCAAATTTTGAATGCTCCAAACTGAAATCAAAAAATTTATTATTAATTTATCAAATATTAATTTATAGAGGTTCTATTGTATTTAAGAGAAATTGTATGTACATATATCAAACACAGTATAATTTAGTGACTACGCAAAAAAAAATATTCCACCATTTTTTTATAATCCGACTAGCGGTTAATGACCGTCAGAAAACTCGTATGCATCGAGAAAAACCATCTTTTTCACCATATTTTAATCAACAGTGGCTATAACTCGAATTTAGACGACAGAACTCACAACCATGATCCCAATAAATTCCACCATTTTCACAATATATATTTTTCTTTTTTATTTTTTTGTTATTTCTTCTATCTTCAATCTTATTTTCTAATAATAATATGTTTTTTAAATATATAATAAATATTTTTGAAATTTAATTAAAAATAATATTTTGTACGTATAAAATTATGTGAAATATTATTTTATATATTTTTTACATTTCTTCAATAATTATATATTTTCGTTAAAAATTCTATTGTAACTCTATACTATTTTTATCAGTATCAGATTCTAAAAACTTAACATATATCACAAAGCTTTTTTCGCCTCCTTCACATCGTTGGTTTGTTCATTTGGTTATATGTCCGTAGGGCGGGTTGAACGCTATTCATCCGTCACTAGGACCATAATAAAATATTCTTGATTACAAAATGATTATCAAAATATATTTAGTTTTGTGTTTATTATTATTAGTTAATGAATTTATTAGGATAATAATTGTTACATTAGAGCGTTAAGACAACCAGAGTCAGAATCAGGTACTTAACTCAAAACCTATGAAAATATTCGTAGACAAATCAAATCTCGTAATCATACACACGACTAAAAGTTTTCTTATATCCACCCCTGTTACCAGAATTTCTAGTCATATATGTTTCAAAGGAGAAAGAAGAAACTAAAATGTCAAAGGGCTGACAATAGAATCGATAAAGTGCAAAGCTCCTCGTATTCACATTTTCACTTCAGAGCCGATTGAATCAAAAGGCATTGAGAATGCAATGTACCACTTAATAAGATCAATGCCTTTTTGTCACATTTTCCCTTTACAATGAGAAGCCAAGTTTGAAGATTTATTTGAACTCAATTTCTGCCTTGAAGAAACACAGCGACCATAGCGACAACTAGAGAACGATCAATGGATCCTGGAAATATAGTTAGCCGGAACTTGCTTCTCCCTACGTAAATCTGCCTCAGCTTGTACATCAAACTCGTCTGCCACCAAAATCAAAAAAAAAACCTAGACCGTGAAGCTCAATGCTTTACCATAGCTACATCTCACATAGTCCATTAGCAAGCATAATCCAAAAACTATATATAACGCACACTTGCAATTAGTTATATATACCTGTGCAACGATGGAGTCTTGACTGTAAATGGTACATGATTTCTGAAAGGGGCAACCTTTGATGACAAGATTCTCCTGCTGCGGCGACGAAGATTCTCCTGCAAAAGAGACATCTAACTCTGTCTTGCTGAATTTGTTGGATGTCCGCTTAACCGTTAGGACTAACTCCTTACTCTTTCCGACATCTCCTTTGTGTATTTCCCACATTCCATTCTACATTCCAAAACACAAAAAGGTCTTATCTATATGTTCATATTAGTCACATGACTAAGTTTCCGACCAAACTGAGACTCGGATCTTAAACTGTTTTTAAGTAACGATAAGATCG
>NW_026619521.1:0-7986 GCF_000801105.2 Raphanus sativus | reverse complement strand
CCTCAAGCAAGTACAAGTCTCCCTTGGTAACACCTTTGCCAAGCAACTTACTAGAATCAATATCCTGAAAATACACACTGTTAGGCTTGAAAGTAACTTGACAATTCAAATCATTAGTCACCCTTTTAACCGACAGCAAGTTAGATGCAAATGTGGGCATATAAAAAGCTTTAGACACTTTGTCAAACAGTTTGAGATCACCTACTCCTTCTATTGGAATTTTATCTCCATTGGCTATCATCACATTTCCTAGGGCAGGTTCAATATTTTTAATCAAGCTTAAATCACTAATCATATGGTGTGATGCACCAGAATCAATAATTAGAGGTTTAGCAGTTTTAAAAACACTCATAGAACTACCAACAATGTGAGATGCACTAAGAGAAGTACCAAGAGTTTTAGGTATACCAGATTCTTTTAAGGCCTTGATGAGAGCACTTAAGTCAGACTTTGTGATGATCTCATCTAGATTGGCCCTTGGAGTAGCATACACTGATGCAGAGGTCATGGCACTCCCCACGCCACTGCTACTTGCTCCCATAGGGTGTGGTGTGGTTGGCTCTGCTCCCTCAGTTGAGAGATTGGCTCTTGCATCCTGGTGCTGGGAGCGAGTCTCTCTGAACTTGTTTGGCTTCAAGTGAAGATGAAGAAGCCAGCACTTGTCCTTTAGGTGACCTTTCTTCTTGCAATGGTCACAGATCAAGGCTTTCTTCTCCTCTTGCTTGTATGCCTTGTTAGCTACAGCTTCTTCAGCTTGGTGCGCCATGTTTAGGTCTCCTTTGTTGCCAAATAAACCCACTGAGCCTTCCTCCTTCTGGATTTGAGCACATACTTCATCCAAGTCAGGAAGCTTGTCAGATCTCAAGATGTGCTTAATCAAGCTACCATAAGATGGGCTGAGAGTGAGCAGCAGTCCAAACACTTTATCCTCTTCACGCCTGGTTAAGAGAGTGGTAGGATCAGTTGTGTGTGGCTGATATAAGACTCGGGGGGAAGCCTGTGGAAGGTGGTGGAGATGGATCCTCAAGCTGGCTTTCACGCACTCTCTTGAGAACAAAGGATGGTTGAAGGTGATGGCACTTGACTAGATGGATCAAGTGGTGTGGGATCTAACAAGCTGGCTATAACGCACTCTCTTGTTGGACCGGTTAATGAGATTGATGATGGAATGAGGAACACCACAAGGATGATGGGAGATCCTTGATACAGTTCGAACTCTTACTGCTTGAATCACACAAGGAGGAAGAGAGTTGGCGGCTTGCTTAGGGGGCAAACTGACTCATATATTGATTAGGTAAAAAGTTGTGTCTTACAAAGCTGCGTGTGGGACTTTATTAATAGTCCATCAGCTGTGACCTAAACGGTCGACTCAAAGAAAGCAAAGACTCAAAACAACAGGACTTGTGAAGCAAAGGAAACAAAACAGCAAAACAACTAACTATGCCCCGTTTAAACTATAAAAGGAAAGTGCATAAAAATAAAAGACAAAGAGACCTAAACTAGTCTTGGTCTCGAACCTTGGATGCTGCTGAGATGGGAGAGTTCTAGGAACCACTAGACTGACCCATCTTACCTGCACAAATCGTAAATAATGAAAACACTTCCCTTGGTTCATGGTTGAACTCCCTTGATGTGTTCTTGAAGTTGAGCACGCTTGGATCATTCTTGAAAGGTATCTTGTCTTGCTCTTCTTCTTCAAGTTCTTCCTCACTCTTCTCTTCATTATCTTCAGCTTCTATCTTGTTGGTTTCTTGAAGGAGGGGTTCTTCTTCAACTTCAGTTCCTGCCAAGTAAACATTTGAATCAGCTCCATTCATATAAGCTGGCTTACCTTGAGTGATATTGAGTTGCGCAAAGGCATTGCTCAAGTCATCACTTGTCGTGTTGATATGTCCTCTCTTGGGTGGATCAGCTAGAATCTTAGGTGGTGGCTCAGCTAAGCTATCTAAGATAGCTTGGACCGCAAGTGCAAAGCCTTGGTTAAGTCTTCTTTGCTTGGATCGGGTCATGGGTCCTTCAGATGCCTTGGGAATGGTTATGGTGTCCTGGTTGTGGTCGATGACCTCATCATTCCCTCCCCCTTCAGAAGGTTTTGACCTCAAAACTGAATCATCTGCAAGATAAGGGGTTAAATCCGCAACATTAAAAGTATGAGAGATGTTAAACTCATCAGGCAATTCCAAAAGATAAGCATTGTCATTGATCTTTTCTAGCACACGGAATGGACCATCTCCCCTTGGAGCTAGCTTAGAACTCCTTTTCTGTGGGAACCTCTCCTGCCTCATGTGGATCCACACCCACTCTCCTGGTTCAAAGTTCATGGGTTTGCGCCTCTTATCAGCATTCCTCTTGTACTCCTCAGTTTTCTTGATGACATTTTCCTTAGCTTGCTGGTGTATCTTCTTGATTGCTTCTCCTCTCTTTAAACCATCCTGATTAATTTGCTCAACTTGTGGTATTGGCTTAAGATCCAAAGGGGTTAGTGGATTAAATCCATAAACAACTTCAAAAGGAGACATCTTAGTAGCAGAATGTGTAGCATGGTTATAAGCAAATTCAATCAATGGAAGGCAATCTAACCAAGTACTTAAGTTGCGACCAAGAGTGACTCTAAGTAAAGTGGATAGGGTCCGGTTTACCACTTCAGTTTGTCCATCCGTTTGAGGATGACAAGTTGTGGAGAAGAGTAACTTGGTTCCTAGCTTCTTCCACAAGGTTCTCCAGAAATGACCCAAGAACTTGGTATCTCTATCAGATACAATGGTCCTTGGTATCCCATGTAAGCGCACCACTTCTTTAAAGAACAAGTCTGCGGTTTGAGATGCATCATTGGACTTGTCACAGGGTATGAAGTGAGCCATCTTTGAGAACCGGTCCACCACCACAAAGATTGAATCCTTGTGTCTTATCTTGGGCAAACCTAAAACAAAATCCATAGAAATATCCTCCCAAGGAGCATTAGGAATTGGTAAAGGTAAGTATAAACCGTGAGGATGTGACCTGGACTTGGCTTTGTGGCAAGGAACACATCTTGCACAATGTCTCTCAACGTCTCTCTTGAGATGTGGCCAAAAGAAGTGATCAGTAACGATAGCCAAGGTCTTGTCTACTCCAAAATGACCCATAAGACCTCCACCGTGTGCTTCTTGAAGTATAAGGTCTCTCATGGAACTTTGGGGAATGCACAGCCTCTTATCCCTAAATAGAAACCCTTCATGCAAGTGATAGGATTGGAAAGCTCCTTTCCCACATGATTGGAAGGCTTCTTTCAGCTCCGGATCATCTTTGTATAGCTCCTTGATGTGCTCAAACCCTAGTACCTTGGCATCCAGGGTAGTGATCAAAGCATGTCTTCTTGATAAGGCATCAGCTACCACATTTTCCTTCCCCTTCTTGTACTTGATTACATATGGAAAGGTCTCAATAAACTCCAACCACTTAGCATGTCTTCTCTTAAGTGAAGTCTGGCCTCTTAAGTGCTTGAGGGTTTCATGATCAGTATGGATAATGAACTCCTTGGACCTTAAGTAGTGTTGCCAAGTTTCCAAAGCTCTAACCAATGCATATAACTCCTTGTCATACGTAGGGTAGTTGAGGGTTGCTCCACTTAGCTTCTCACTGAAAAAGGCTACTGGTTTCTTCCTTTGATGTAGCACGGCTCCTATACCCACTCCTGAGGCATCACACTCTACTTCAAACATCTCGTCAAAGTCAGGTAGAGCTAGCACTGGTGCGTGAGTTAGCTTGTACTTCAAGGCATTGAAAGCAGCTTCTTGTAGCTCTCCCCATGAGAAAGCAACATTCTTCTTGATCACAGCAGTCAATGGAGCAGCTATGGTACTGAAATCTCTAACAAAGCGCCTGTAGAAACTAGCCAAACCATGGAAGCTCCTAACATGTGCAATGGATGTTGGAAGAGGCCACTCTTGTATGGCCTTGATCTTCTCCTCATCCACCTGTAATCCCTGTTTACTCACTACAAAGCCTAAGAAAACAAGCTGATCAGTACAAAAGGTGCACTTCTTTAGGTTGGCATATAAACCTTCCTTCCGAAGTGTAAGCAACACAAGTTCTAGATGTTTTAGATGTTCATCTAAGCTCTTAGAGTAAATAAGTATATCATCAAAATAGACAACCACAAATTTACTTATGAATGATCTAAGAACCTGGTTCATGAGCCTCATGAAAGTGCTTGGTGCATTGGTTAGTCCAAAGGGCATAACCAACCACTCATATAGACCTTGCTTGGTCTTGAAGGCAGTCTTCCACTCATCTCCTTCACGCATCCTTACTTGATGGTAACCACTTCTCAAATCTATCTTGGAAAAGATAGTTGCTCCACTAAGCTCATCAAGCATGTCATCTAGGCGTGGGATTGGGTGTCGGTATTTGATGGTGATGTTGTTGATGGCACGGCAATCTACACACATCCTCCATGATCCATCCTTCTTGGGAACTAGAAGAACTGGTACTGCACATGGGCTTAGACTCTCTCGGATGTACCCTTTGTTCATCAAGTCTTGAACTTGTTTTTCTAGCTCCTTGGTCTCCTCCGGATTCATTCTGTATGCTGGTTTGTTTGGCAAAGCTGAGCCTGGCACGAGATCAATCTGGTGCTCAATCCCTCTGATTGGAGGTAATCCAGCTGGGATCTCTTCAGGGAACAAGTCTTGAAACTTGTCTAGCACGGCTTGAGCTGGTTTAGGAACTTGTTGAGCTTCTGAGCTTCCTGTACTTAAACATTCCTTTAAAACCATTAGTAGTACAGTGCCTTGAGCACTCAAGGTCTTTAAGACAGCACCAGGAGAAATCATAAGGTTAGTTTTACTTACCTGGTCTTCCTTGTTCATCTTAGTTTGTAACTCATGCACCTCAGATGGACTCAAAGGGGCTAAGTTGTACTTACGGTCCTTGAACTTGAAAGAGTAGTAGTTGGTGCGTCCATTGTGAAAGGTGGCTCTATCAAATTGCCAAGGTCTCCCCAGCAGTATGTGTCCGGCTTGCATTGGTACCACATCACAAACTACTTCATCTTGGTACTTACCAATACTAAAAGATATCTTTGCTTGCTCAGTGACCTTCAGCTCAGTCTTGTTGTCTAACCATTGCAACCTATAGGGCCGAGGGTGCTTGGTTGTCTCAAGACCTAACCTGTCCACCATATACTTGCTAGCCACGTTAGTACAAGATCCTCCATCTATAACCAAGTTACATACCTTAGCCTTGATGGTGCAGCGAGTGTGGAAGAGGTTCTCTCTTTGAGCTTTCTCTTCAGGATTGGTCATTGTACTTAGTACTCTCCGAGTGACCAACAACTCTCCAGTGTCCGGATACTCTACTTCTTCTCCAGAGTCCATTGCTTCCATTTCAGCTTCATCTTGAGACTCATAGTCTCCATTGGTGGTGATAGTCATGACTCGTTGGTTTGGGCACTCCCTAGCCATGTGACCTCGTCCCTGACATCTAAAACAAGTAACATCTCTAGCTCTTTGATTGTTAGTACTTTTGTTTTGATCTTGTCTAGGACCCTTGTTTGAATCATCACCCTTACTCTTGAACCGAGAATCAATCTCTACAGCTTTACCTTTGTCATTCGGTTTGTTGACATTAGAAGTCCAAGGTTGTGAGTTTCTAGACCTACTAGTAGCGGTCTTACGCTTGATTTGCTTCTCAACCTGCACAGCTAAGTGCATTAGTTCATGTAAACCACTATATTGAGCTCTTTCTACCTTCCTGGAGATACGCTCTTGAAGTCCATCAATGAATTGAGCCATCAAAGCTTCCTCAGATTCTTCTAACTCCAGTGAGTTCATCAGCTTCTCAAACTCTTCAAAGTATTCTTCTACTGACCTATTACCTTGAGACAACTTGCGAAAACGTTTTTGTAAGTCTCTATGATAGTAATCAGGAACATATCTTAACCTTAGGAGATACTTCATGTCAGCCCAAGTTGTGACAGCTCCAAAGCGGTTCCTCCTCCTCTCAGCTACAGTTCTGTCCCACCAGGCAAGTGCATTCTCGGTGAGTTGAGCAGCTGCTAAGGCAACCTTCTTGTGCTCTCCGTAGCCATAGCACTCAAAGATGTACTCTAAGCGCTTCTCCCAATCCATGTAAGCTTCTGGATCAGACTTTCCTGTAAAAATAGGGGGAACAATTTTAATGTCTTTATTGTGCTCCCTATGATTAGCTTCCCTAGCACGGTTGTGTCTAAGTGGATCCTGTCTCCTAGGATTGCGGTTCTGGAGAGGGTCATCATCATCTAAGCTCGGCATGCTTTCATCATCTCCTTGCTCTCCATCTTCATCTTCATGGATGGGGTTTTGGTTGCGGATTGGAACTCTCCTTTGAGGTTGCTCCAACCGGTTCAAGCGAGTGTTGATCTGCTGGCCAAGCTCCCCTACAACAGCCCTCAACTCTTCTCTCATGGCAGCCATGATCTGCTCCATGGTTGGAGGGTTAGCCCCGTTGTTGGCGTTCTCATCTCCCATGTTTTGGTTTGGTTCCTTGCTAGTCACTCAACAAAAACAACAAAATATCAAAGCACCAACGGTAACTAGAATTTAAATATGAAACTTTGAAACAAACGAAATATAAAAGGGAGATCTTTTGGGGTTTTGAAAGTTTTTAAATGAAAAGGAAAGACAATACTCGATAAATCTAGGAAAGGAAACTAAATCAACTAGGAAAACTTGCGTGATCAACAATAAGGAAAGAACAAGATATTTTTGGGTTTTCGAAATTTTTATGAATCAAAAGGGCGAATGCAACAAGAACAAGTAAACTTTTTATGGGTTTTGGTTTATGAAACTAAAAGAAAAAATCGAAGAACAAGAAACAAAGATAAGGGTAAGAACAACCAAAGGATGGATCCTTTGGCTCTGATACCAAAATGATATAAGACTCGGGGGGAAGCCTGTGGAAGGTGGTGGAGATGGATCCTCAAGCTGGCTTTCACGCACTCTCTTGAGAACAAAGGATGGTTGAAGGTGATGGCACTTGACTAGATGGATCAAGTGGTGTGGGATCTAACAAGCTGGCTATAACGCACTCTCTTGTTGGACCGGTTAATGAGATTGATGATGGAATGAGGAACACCACAAGGATGATGGGAGATCCTTGATACAGTTCGAACTCTTACTGCTTGAATCACACAAGGAGGAAGAGAGTTGGCGGCTTGCTTAGGGGGCAAACTGACTCATATATTGATTAGGTAAAAAGTTGTGTCTTACAAAGCTGCGTGTGGGACTTTATTAATAGTCCATCAGCTGTGACCTAAACGGTCGACTCAAAGAAAGCAAAGACTCAAAACAACAGGACTTGTGAAGCAAAGGAAACAAAACAGCAAAACAACTAACTATGCCCCGTTTAAACTATAAAAGGAAAGTGCATAAAAATAAAAGACAAAGAGACCTAAACTAGTCTTGGTCTCGAACCTTGGATGCTGCTGAGATGGGAGAGTTCTAGGAACCACTAGACTGACCCATCTTACCTGCACAAATCGTAAATAATGAAAACACTTCCCTTGGTTCATGGTTGAACTCCCTTGATGTGTTCTTGAAGTTGAGCACGCTTGGATCATTCTTGAAAGGTATCTTGTCTTGCTCTTCTTCTTCAAGTTCTTCCTCACTCTTCTCTTCATTATCTTCAGCTTCTATCTTGTTGGTTTCTTGAAGGAGGGGTTCTTCTTCAACTTCAGTTCCTGCCAAGTAAACATTTGAATCAGCTCCATTCATATAAGCTGGCTTACCTTGAGTGATATTGAGTTGCGCAAAGGCATTGCTCAAGTCATCACTTGTCGTGTTGATATGTCCTCTCTTGGGTGGATCAGCTAGAATCTTAGGTGGTGGCTCAGCTAAGCTATCTAAGATAGCTTGGACCGCAAGTGCAAAGCCTTGGTTAAGTCTTCTTTGCTTGGATCGGGTCATGGGTCCTTCAGATGCCTTGGGAATGGTTATGGTGTCCTGGTTGTGGTCGATGACCTCATCC
>NW_026619520.1:0-7987 GCF_000801105.2 Raphanus sativus | reverse complement strand
CACAAACCTATTTAAACCCTAGATCTAACAAGTAGACTACTCAGACATAGCTAAGCAATTCATAATATAAGATAGATAAAAGAATTGCATAGATAGGGAATATAAAATAAATGGAGTTCACAAATCTCTCAATGATCTCTCCAATCTCCAAAAACATATAAAACTATAGTCTTTCTCTCACACTCTCTGCTTTACTTCTCAAGACTTGTTGCTTAGACTTGTCAAAGCTTGCTTCTTAAAACTTTTCGTCAAAAACACTTAGCAGGAATATTTAAGCATTTCCATTAGGTTAAAAACTCTTCAGGATCGTAATTTGGTGAAGTCTTGGTGAAGTAGTCGGCTAAACCATTTCGTCCTCGATATCGATCGACAACACTAGATGTGTATCGATCGATTATAATCTTCTAGTATGCGGATCTTCTCAGCTACATCGATCGACAACTCTGGATGAGTATCGATCGATTCTTATCACAATGTTGACTTCTGACTTGGTCTTGAATGGTCAACTCGGGTGTATTGTCTCTTGTACTCCAAAATTCTCCAAAAACATCACTTTATCATGAAACGCTCATGAACCTGAAAACATACCTAACAGGCTAGAAAACACATTAGTTATATAATAAAATACTACTATGCCATGGTAGAAAATGGGTGAAATCCATGGTATATCAGTGATCACGTTGGTCCATAGGAATTTTCTGGTCTGGAGAGATCCGTTATCTTGGCTAGTGCTTCAGCTTCCACCCACTTTGTGAAGTAATCGGTCACGACTAGGAGGAAGATCTTTTGCCCCGGTGCCATGGGGAACTTCCCCACGATGTCCATGCCTCACTTTCGGAAGGGCCAAGGAGAGCTTAGAGATTTGAGGTTCTCCGGTGGAAGATTGGAAACTGGCACGTGCTTCTGGCATTGGCTACATAGTTTAGCTTGTTTGAGGGAGTCCCTTGCCATGGTTGGCCATTAATATCCAGCCCTTCTGGCTCTGACTACCAAGCTTCGACCACTGGAGTGAGAACCACACTCTCCCTCGTGGAGTTCTTCTAGTATCCTGGCGGTTTCTCTAGGGGTAAGACATCACAGATAAGGTCTTGTGAAGGATCTTCGGTATAGTTTCCCTTCGGAATAGCAGTACCTGGCGGCTTGCCTCCTTATCTTCCGACTTTCGTCTCGATCTGCAGAAAAGGTGTCGAATCTCAGGTATCTAATGATGGGAGTCATCCATGTCTCTCCTTCATCTACTACGGATACTTCCTCAGGCTCCGCCTCTTTCTCCGTCGCGGGCCATTGAAGTACTAGCAGTGGGATGCTCATATGACTGATGGTTTCTAGGGCAGACCCTAGATTAGCTAGAGCGTCGGCTTGGGAATTGTGCTCCCTAGGGATCTGGTCTAGTAGTCGTTTAGCCACTGATAGGTACCTGATCATACTCGGATCATTAACCTGGTAGTCTCCTTGGACCTGGCTTATGATCAATTGTGAGTCGCTAAAGACCTGGATGTCTTCTACTCCCATTTGTTTGGCGAGTGTCAGCCCTGCTATTAGAGCTTCGTATTCGGCCTCGTTGTTCGTTGCTTTGAAGTTGCATCGTACGGCCTTTGAGGCTGATTCCCCCGTAGAGGAAGCTAGGACTAGTCCCACACCTGCGCCCCTTACGTTACTAGACCCATTAACGTACAGTGTGCATTCGCCTTTCTTCCCTTCGCTATCTCGAAGATTTACCTCTTGTTCCAGGGCTGGAAGCATGGCAGGAGAGAATTCGGCTACGAAATCTGCCAGGACTTGCGATTTGATAGCCGTTGCAGGTCAGAAGATCACATCGTACTCTCCCAGCTCTATGGCCCATTTTGCTAGTCGTCCAGACACTTCCGGCTTGTGAAGGACTGCTTTGATGAGGAAGGAGGTGACCACCACGATTTGATGAGACTGGAAGTACGGGCGTAGCTTTCGAGCCGCGTTAACTAAGGCGAGGCCAGCTTCTCAAGGTGACTATAGCGGGTCTCCGCGTCTAGCAATGATTTGCTCACGTAGTAGATAGGATGCTGTTTCCTTCCTTCTTCCCTTACCAGGACCGCGCTGACTGCATGCTATGATACTGCCAGATAGAGCAATAGGACTTCCCTTCCAAGGGCTTTGAGAGGAGAGGTGGAGTAGTGAGATAGGCCTTGAGATCGAATAGAGCTTGCTTACACTTATCGGTCCATTTGAAGTCCTTGGGGTCCTTCAAGGTTTCGAAGAAGGCATGCGACTTGTCAGACAGTCTGGAGATGAACCTACTCAAGGCGGCCATCCTTCCTGTCAGTCTCTGAACCTCCTTGACGTTACGAGGGGAAGGTATCACTTGGATTGCTCTTACCTGCTATGGGTTTGCTTCGATGCCCCTGTGAGTGACTATATACCCCAGGAACTTCCCAGAGCTTACTCCGAATGAGCACTTTGAAGGGTTCAGCTTCATGTTGTACCTCCTGAGAGTGGTGAATGCTTGTTGAAGGTGTGAGATATGGTCCTCAGCGTCTAGGGATTTCACCAGCATATCATCAATATAGACCTCCATGGTCTGTCCTATCTGGTCGGCGAACATCATGTTGACAAGCCTTTGATAGGTCGAACCTGCATTCTTTAATCCGAAAGGCATGACCTTATAACAATAGATGCCCCTTGAGGTCATAAACGAGGTCTTCTCTTGATCTTCAGGATGCATTAGGATCTGGTTATATCCGGAGAATGCATCCATGAAACTCATCAGCTGGTGACCAGCAGTTGCATCGACTAGCTTGTCGATGTGAGGCAAGTGGAAGGGGTCTTTAGGACAAGATATGTTGAGGTCCGTGAAGTGGATACAGACTCTCCACTTCCCATTCTTCTTCCTAACGACCACCACGTTAGCTAGCCAATCCGGATATTGCACCTCTCGTATGAATCCGGCATCCAGTAGATTCTTGACCTCTTCGTTGATAATTTCGTCCCTTTCAGAGGCGAACTTCCTCCTCTTCTGTCTGACAGGGGGATGCATTGGATCCACTTGAAGTTTAATGCATGATGACGTCGGGATCAATTCCAGGAATATCCTCGTGGGACCAGGCGAAGCAATCGGAGTTGGATCTCAAGAAGTCGACCAGTCTCCTTCTTAGTCCTTCTGGAAGCTTGGAGCCTATCTTCAAGTTTCGACCCAAGTTCCCTTCCACGAGTGGAACCTCATCCATTTCCTCCACTTCCGACTCTTCGGTATGCGGGGCCGGAAGCTTCTTCTGTAATTACTATAAGACATGGGTCTTTCCCCTTAGAGTAGTTTGATAGCAGGACCTGGCATTTTCCTGATCTCCTTTGACCGCCTTAATGCCCCAAGGAGTTGGAAACTTGACCAGTTGATGCAGAGTTGAAGGTACGGCTCCCATATCGTGGATCCAAGGCCTTCCTAGTATCACGTTATACGATGAAGGGCAGTCGACGACTAGGAACTTCGTGGCCTGGTTTATCCCCTCGCATTACACTGGGAGAAGAATTTCTTCTAAGGTTTGCTTTACTTCTCCACTGAAGCCTACAAGGGGAGTCGCCTTTCTAGTTAGGGCCGTAGGTTCTAACCTTAGGTCGGCGTAGGCCGAGTGGAAGATAATGTTGCTGGAGCTCCCATTGTCGACCAGTATTCGCTTAACCAAGTAGTTTCCTATGGTAAGTGAAATGACAAGGGCGTCGTGGTGAGGGGCAAGGACCTTCTCCTGCTCCCTTGCAGCGAAGCTGATCTCATCCGTTCCGAGGAGTAGTCGCTTAGGACCCTCGGCCTCTTGGCCGTTCCTGGCGTTGCGAGTACTTCTCTTGGCAGCGGCACTACTGATTCCGCTTACTTCAGATCCACCTGAGATGACAAGGATCACTCAGTCTTGCTGTGGTGGCAATGCGAGAGCTGCTTCGGTAGGGATATCGGGACCTTCTTTATTTAGAAGGTTCTTGGCCTTGTCTGAAAGGTACTCCCTTTGATGGCCTTTCTTGAGAAGCTCTGCGACTTCTATCTTCACGGTTATGCAATTTTCCGTAGTGTGACCATGGTCACTATGGAACTCGCACCACCTCTTGGGGTTTCGATTAGCCTCTGAGGCCTTCATCTTAGGGGGCCATTTGACTTGAGGACCCATTTGTCGCAGGACATCGATTAGCTCCGGCTTTGATATCGCAAGATAAGAGATATCGGGCCAGGTGGATACCATCATTCCTTCGGATCTAGGCAAAGGGCGATGTTGATATCTGTCCCTGCTCGGGTTGCTAGTCTCCCTAGCGGACTTGGGATGAGAGGGCTCATCGCGATTGTTCCTAGTTGGCTTTGAGGACTTCTGATCATACTTTGGATAGGTCTTGGCCCTACTTGCAACATCTTCTTCCCATCTTACTTGAGCCCAAGCACGAGACAATACATCCTCCATAGTCCTGCACTTGTATTTAATTAGCTCCTTGTAGAGATCTCCCTCCGGGAGCAGACCTCGCATGAAGGCCGAGATGGCCGTATCAGCATTGCACTCAGGGATAGCCACCTTCTCTTGGTTGAAGCGTGCTATGCTAGAGGACTTCATAGAGATCGTCTGAGTTTTTCTCTAGGTTGCGACTACTAGCGAATTGTTTTACGAACTTGTCGCTAAGGGCTTCAAAGGACTTGATGGACTTGGTAGGAAGATTGATGTACCACTGGAGAGCAGGGCCAGTCAAGGTCGATCCGAATCCCTTGCACATGGTGGCTTCCTGTGCATCCCGGGGGATTGCTACGGCTAGCATGCGTTGCTTGTACTGAGCAATGTGATTGTCAGGATCTCCTGTTTCTTCGTACATCTTTATGCTTGGGAAGGAGAACTTGCGAGGCATCTCCACCGAGTGAATCTCCTTTACGAAAGGTGTACCGGAGTAGGACCCTGGATTACTCCTTTGAAAAGGGGGAGTTACCCCTGTAAGCTTTTCTACCATAGATTGAATGGTGCCGAACCTTTGGGAAACTACTCTTTCTAGATAGGCAGCTAGAGGCGTGTCTGAGATCGCGGGATCATCAGGTGAGTACTCTTCGACTTCCGCATCGAAATCGCTATCCACCACTAATCGGGTCGCGTCATGAGCGGCTTCTCGTCCCTCGGGTTCATCGTCAGTAGAGACGGCTCGGAGAGACGCTCTTTCACCGTCGCGTGGAGTGTTGAGCGAAGCCATAGGTCGAACCTTAGTTCGGAACCGCTTTCGCTTGTTACTGGTTTCACCGAGGGTCTGGTTTTCTTGTCGGAGGACAAGGTTCTCCGCTTCTATGGCGTCTAGCTTCTCGGCGCTTTGCTGCCGTTGCTTGGAGTGTTCTCCAAGTTGGTCTTTTAGGGTTTGAATTTCTTCTAGAAGTTCATGACCTCAGGGTGTGGTTTCCCGAGCTTTGTAAAGATCGGTAACCTGATTTTGAAGGATCTCGAGCCGGTTGAGGAGTTCGATCTCCCTCGGGGTCATCTCTTCTTGGTTAGTATCGTCCTTTAGTGCCATCGTCACGTAGTTGGATTACTCCCCTCTCTCTAGCGCCAAACTGTTATGCTATTTTTGTGTAGGGTCGTTTTAGTACTACGGAACACTAGAAGATTTGTATGAAAGCAAGAGAATTCGACAAGAAGAGATGTTTATTGAGTTATTGATCGGGACTACAATGTTTTGGTGGTGTGTAAACCTTAGTTCTGGCCGCCTATCCCTAATCTCTTAGTCTAGCAAAGTCGATCCCTTATTCTAGGGTTTGGGCTCCCATTTTATAGTTGTAGATGTCGGCTTCAAGTAATAGAACTATTCCACAATCGGAAAAATGGAAGTTTCCCCTTAGGCGGAAAACTTCTATTTTGCTTCAAGGATCGATCCGATCAAGGGGGTCAGACCTATGGCAGGGGTTTGTCCCAGGTTTTCTTCTTGAGCAAGGGTCCGGAAGTCGAGAGCCTATCCGGAAGCTGGAGAAAACTTATGTCTGGATATTTTTCCCAACAGTTAGTAAACTGACTGAGCCCTAAAATAATTAGAGAAGCGTTAGACCTTGTAATCCAGTATTAAAAAACCTGAGTTTTAGTTTTGGAATGAAAGATCCTTGCTTAGAACCCTAGAGTTCTAGCTTGGTTTGAACCCTGGGGTTCTTGAGCCCTTGAACCCGGAAGTTCTTAAGGCCTTGAACCCTGAGGTTCCATACCTAGGCCCGAAGGCCGTTTTAATGAACCCGAAGGTTTGCTCATTGAACCCTGAGGTTTCTGAGTATTGGGGTTTAATCTTTGGGTTCTAGGACCATGATTTAACCCGATGGATACCTCGAACCCGGAGGTTGATGCCTTTGAACCCTGAGGTCCTTGGCAAACCCGAAGGTTGGTATTTGGATTCAAAGATCCTTGAACCCTAAGGTTCTTATTAGACCCGAAGATCAGTTAGACCCGAAGGTCCTTGATCAACCCTTAGGTGATCTTGAATCCAGAGATTCCTTACAGGCCCGGAGGCTGTATTGAACCCAGAGGTTCTTTATAGACCCTGAGGCCGTACTGAACCCGGAGGTTTTTATAGACCCTGAGGCCGTATTGAACCCGAAGGTTGTTATAGACCCTGAGGCCGTATTGAACCCGGAGGTTCGTCATAGACATTGAGACCGTATGCATTATGGAGGTTTGTCATCGTATTCTTCTCCCCATGGGGGAACCACAACCGATCTATTATTGAGAAACCGCACTCTGCCACCCGGAGGTATATGCCACTCTCATGAATCTCAATGCTGCACTCTACCTTTCTGCAAAAAAGGTCACGCTCAGACTTACGGTGTTCGGGTGTGGGCCTGCCCCGCGGAGCGACTTCACACCTGACACACTACTTTCCACGTCTGGATAAGTATTAAATTTTTGGTGCTAACCGGTTTTTTCGCACATTTGCTCCCTGCATATCAGCCGTCAGCATCTGATTACAGTACTTTGCATTGTACTTCATGCCCCCTGCATGTATTTAGCTCGTAGCGTCTTTAATGTAGGGTTTGAGTAGCACTTGTACGGTGGTCCCCACGTAACTTTTGGTCTTATAGCCTTTACGCAGGGTCCGAGGTGCAGACAATGTAATAGGGTTGATCAGACCTGTTCCTTATATGTCGTATACCCATGTGAGTAGTCTCACTAGTATATGGGGTTTGCTAAGATCTAAGGTCCCTTAGGGCCTGACCTAGCTAGTATGCCCCTTTAAGTACATTGGAGTTCCTATAACCCCTTTAGCCGTAACTAATAATGTATTTCATAAGCTTAGTTCGGAGACGTTATCACAGACATAGGAGTAGGAAACCAGTGTACTTAAATATATGATATATGGTGTTTTTCACATCATTGTATATATGTTTTCATTTGTTTCAAGTCACTAACTCGTGTCAGTCTAGTCCTTTTTGATATTTTACAGGTCTGGAGTTGGTAGAAGAGTAAAGAGAAGGTGCATGAAGAGAAGATGTCTTTTTGGAGCAATCCTGCGGAGAACACTCAAGAAGAACAGTTCCGAGACTGTTCTCAAGCGGAACAAGCAGACGGAGTGATCCCGAGATTGTTCCTGACGAATATGGAAACACCTATTTCGGGAATTAAAGCCATGTTTCCCTAATCTCTATTCTACCTAATGGCGTCTCCATATAAAAACGCCATTTATCTTTTATTATTTTCTTATGCTAGTTTTTACAAGAGAACACTGTGATTTGTGATCTGCAACTTGTAAGGGAGAAAGATCCATCCTCTTGTTATGGTATTTTTGTGTAGGGTCGTTTTAGTACTACGGAACACTAGAAGATTTGTAATAGAAAGCAGGAAATCGAGGCTAGAAGAGATGTTTATTGAGTGTTTGATTCGGGACTACAATGTTTGGTGTATAAACCTAGTCTTGTCGCCTAAACTCTAATCTCTTAGCCTCTAGAATTCTCGATCCCTTAATCTAGGGTTTTTGCCCCCCTTTTATAGTTGTAGATGTCTGCTTTAAGTAATAGAACTCTTCCATAATCGGA